>NW_005319394.1:0-1140 GCF_000412655.1 Myotis brandtii
ATACAGTACTTACCGGGACCCATGTCTGATTCTGTTACTGGAGATTTTCTCTCATGTCACAAATACTGACCCACACAGCATTAAAACTATTGTCATTTTTATTTTTTGTCTATATGTAAATTCAGAAGCTCTATAATGTGAGTAAAATTCCATATTTACTGTATTACTTTTCCACATATATTAAAGTGCTTATTTCTAATGACATCCGACACCTGCAATCATGAGCTCCTCCCCAAGAAAAAAATCATAAAGGTGCATTCAATTTCTTTGTCTCTTTTGCCCAATAACTTCAGGTGACCTCTAGAAGCATTTTGAGCTAGCATTGATTGAGGTTCTTTTAGGCCACATGTCTTCCCCAAACAGTACTTTGTGGTTCAAAATAAAATCATTAAAAAAGTGCCCTGTAATAGGAGAGACATTGGTAGGCCTCCATACAAGGTGACTTTCTTTTCTGGGGGATAATTGTGAGAATGTATTACTTTTTATTTCATCATCTATGATAAAATTTCTATGCTGTTCTACATAAAACTCAATCAAGCGGAAGATCATTTGCAGTCAGATACCTTTAGCAGTTGGCATTCTTCTTGCTGTGAATTGGTTTAATTAGCCACTCTCTAATAGTCCATGCACAAGCATTTACTGTTACCCTATCTGTGCCAGGGCCTGTGCCAGCGTGTGGGATGCAGTGGGAACGAAACAGATGCCATCCCTGTCCTCCTGCAGCCTGGAACCCAGCAGAAAAAAGCAAGCACTGAATACATCATTAACATCATTATCTCAATAAATACTGTGGAAAGAAAAGTGCAGAGGGAATAGATAAGGTCCTTCTGTGGGAACTTTTATCAGCGATGTCTAATCTGGCCTAAGGGACTCAGGACACAAGTCTGCGTCGTGACTCAGAGCTTTCCAAATTTAAAGCCCATAATAGATGGGTGACCTTGGGCCAGCTCCTTAACACTTAGAGTCCTTAGTTTTGGGTTCTGTGAAATTATTAGTGTAAAATGACTGCAATGTAAGCTTGGGGTGAGGGCTAATTGAGTATATATTAAATATATATGTCTGTTTACTTAAAATTAAATGTTAAATGTATATACATATATACATATATATGCACATATATGTGTACAAATATATATATAT
>NW_005319395.1:0-1140 GCF_000412655.1 Myotis brandtii
GCATAATAGTATACGTGGAACCCTAGGAGTTATGCATTGTAGAAATGGAAAAAATTCGAGTAAATAAATGAACATGCCATATGTGGGAGAAATTAGATCAGAAAAATAAACCAGAAAATTAATAAATAATGTATAAATAATATATTTTAAGCTACTTGGAATTTTATGCAGAACCAAACACAACAAACTGGGAAGGTGTATTTTATGACTTGATTTCTCATTTTGTGCAGAGTAGCTTCCTTCAATGTTGTCCTTACTCCTCTCTTGCCCAGAAACCACATGCCCAGCCTCTCCTCCTCCATTCCTGTGAGCTGGGTTTCCCTGGAAGCAGACTCTAAGGCATTTAGCATGCTGAGCATTTATTAAAATAGCATACCTGTGGAAAGGAGAAGAAGGCAACCGGAGTGAGATGCAGGCCCTAAAGCGGTCTATCAGAGTTACCTTGAATTAGGAGGAGATGGCCAGGCCTCTTTATGCCTGCATGACAAGTCATTGGATGTGGCACCCTGGGAGGGGCATGAGTTCTGGCCTGGCAGCTCTTGAAACAGAGGCAACCTTAGGTGGGGCTGAGAGTTGCTGGCTGCCTGCTGAGAACGCCCCCAGCAGCCAGGGCAAGTCCTTCCAGGAAGAGGTATCTAGGTGGTGAGTTGCAGTGTCAACACAGTCACTCAACAAAGATTATTCACACCAAGTTATAAAGAATTAAGGCTTAGGTTTACCAGGGATATTTCATTTATCCTGAGAACAATAAATGAGCCAAATTAGAGTGGTTATAGATTTGGAATCAAGTAGACCTAAACTTGACTCCTGCCACTGCCTCTTATGCAATGTAATCTTCAGTTTCTCCATTTATAAGATGTGGATGATGATGCTTGTTTCATGGGGCTACCACACAAATTTAGTGGTATATTTTATATAGTTCAGCAAAATGAATAGTAAGCATTCAACAAGGATGATTTGTTTTTCTTAAAAGGATAATGACGAAAATGATAGTAATACATTGGTTATCTTTTAGTTTCAGGTATAATACTTTGCCTTTTTTGAAGGTTAAAGTGGAGGCAGAGATAAGATAGAAAAGCTTTTCCAGAACATCAATTTTATATGGCTGCTGATTCATTAAGCTATTTCTGTTATTCTATT
>NW_005319396.1:0-1140 GCF_000412655.1 Myotis brandtii
CTGAGACATTTTTTCTGTGAACAACTTGGTGGAGAACCGAATTATCTGAGATGGGAGACGTTCGAGAAACGAGGTTTGACTGTATTTATAGGGCTCATCTTACTGATGTCCATGGTGTACCTGAAGCAGATGTGAAGGGCGCGTTTGAGCAACCTAACCACCTTAACCTTCAAGGACTCAAAAAGAACCGAGTGAAATACAAACTCTGTCGTTTTAGATGGAGACTTCATGAAAAAGAATAAGCAACAGCCATGTGAACTGAGTAAGGAAGAAAGAACCATGAGAGATCTTCTCAGCACATATCAGAGTCCAACTCAGCAACAATAGGCAAACATGTTTGGAACTATACATCGTTGCTTTAAAAAAACATTTTCTCAGGAAGATGTATTGTTCATGTATCACAAAAAAGCAAGCTATGGAAAATGTGCCTCAACTTCAGTTCATCACAAGCTTACATGGCAAGGGCAAATATATTACACACTGTGTTGATTTGGTCCCCCAGGAATCAAACTTAGAGACCACATCGGAAGGGTGAAATGTTTTAGAATTATGCCTGTGAGAGATAATGGGGAATGGGAGCCAGGGAAGACAGAAAAGCTCCCAGACTGTGAGGCTCAGCTCCCCTGGGAAAGAGGGAAGGTAAACAGATTGTCTGGGAAAGTCAGCCAGCCCAACAGGGAGCGCAGTTCTAAGACTGCTCCCAAAGGCGTCCTGTGATGACCACAGATGCCCAGGACCGGAAGAGCATGGCCCCTGGGGGAATGCTGAAGGGGTTCCAAAGAGGCTGCACTGAAGGCTGTCAGCTGACCACACTTGGAGCAGCTCTCTCCTGCGAGAAGGGATGAATGGCACATCTCCATGGTTCCCACAATAAATAGTTACACAAAAGGGTCTCTAGATGACTAACTGATATTGGAATCAACATGTTGTTAATCCACACCAGGGTCAGATACCACATGCTTAGTATTGCTCTTAAAAAGTTTGCTTCAATCTAGGATTAAAATATGTGCTATTGGAAAGTATAAGGTGACCCAAGCCTTGTTTAAAAGATATAAAACATTCGTAGCAGCATTATTTACAAAAGCTAAGATCCGGAAATAGCCTAAGTACCCATCAGTAGATGAATGAATAATAAAAAAA
>NW_005319397.1:0-1140 GCF_000412655.1 Myotis brandtii
GTAACTTTCTCCCCTCCCCTGCCAAGTAACGCTTCTTTGTTTGTGTGACACATTCTATTCATGAAAGTGACCAAATGCTTTATGTGTTATCTGTGTTTTCTAACATCATGTTAGTCAGAGCTACACATGAAATATCATCACATACTCAGACACAGTGTAGTTTTCAAGCAATGACTTTCAGTTTAGAGTATCGGCCACCATCTCTGTGGTAACACATCACTCAAGGAGTAACATCTCTGCTCAGAAACCATTAAAACGGTTCCAGTTGGTCCCAGATTATAGTTGGCATTCCCTTCCTTCAGCTACTAATAGAAATGCTTTCCGAAAAGTTTTCGTTAAGCATAACCCTCCCTCCAATGACCTCACCCCCTATCTAGAAAAACGATCTTGCCCAGACCTCTGTGATCCTTTAAACAGCAGAAACATGTCCTAAGTCTATCTCCAAATGAAGTGCCTGAACTAATTAAGCTATAAGATTCCTAAATTCTCTCGGTCTTCTCTTCCAACCACCCGGAAGACATTGAGATTTTTGTAAAGAATGTCTTTACAGCAGTGCCATGAACACAGGCATCTTTTCTTCTCCTCGGGGTCATGCAAGAAGGGAAGTTGATTTCATATTATATTTTTCACTCCATTGGTTTTGCCTCCCCTGTTGAGAGACCCTGTTAGAACTAAACAAAAGACATCACTTCCATGAAGTGCCTATGAGTCTACGTCTTTGTTGGGTTGTAGAAAAGCCTGCCAGTGGGGGAAGCGCGAATTCAGAGCGCCCAGTGAGGCTTGCCCAGGGGAGGTCAGCTCCGTAAATCATATCTGACAGCCTTTTGTTAGAGGACTTTTTCAGCTCACACTCTGTCCCTCTGTATGGGCCCTAGTATACAACCCCACACGCCATACCCATCACAGCCTCTGGAACCTGTGTTGGATGTTCACGTGATGATTTTGTGGACTTAAAAGCACAGACTCGTCCAATGCTGACTAGCCAGGGGATGGACTCCACTTTTTGCAAATAATTTTGAAAGCCTCTGAGGTCTTTTCTTTGGATTTGCTCTGCATCGATGATATTATTGTAAATGAACTTGCTGATACAAGTTCTACAAAGGAAGGGAGAGAAATTCGAATGGCACTGCTTTCCAGCCC
>NW_005319398.1:0-1140 GCF_000412655.1 Myotis brandtii
TTGTGACCTGGCAGGCCTCCCACCCCTCTGGATGATATACTTTATTGAAAGAGTAAAAATGCTGGAAGGTGAAATACAATGCAGACCATCCCACAGCTGTCAATGTCATTTTAGTTCCTGCTGGGATTTCCAGTTTGTCAGAAGTTGCCAGAAGTCAGGAGAACTATTTGAACTATGTATACATCCTACACACCACCTGGGGCCACTGGGTACCCAAGAAACCTCTAAGAGCAGTGTCAAATGTTTCATGCTAGACAATACGTACCCCCAGAATGTGAGTGCTGTCCAAAGAGAGCTATGTGAAAGGAATTGAGGGTCTATCTCTATGAAAAGCATGGCCTCTGTGAACCTGAATTTCATCTGCTTACATAGAATTTCAAATTGCACAATTCTCTAGTACAGGTCCTCGGGCATTGCAATAAAATCGGGTGCTTTGTGATGGATTTTTGAAGTATAGTGCTAATGTTTTTGACAAAAAGTGATGTATCTTCAAAGTTTTGTATCATGCATTTATATCCTGCAGCTTTAAATGATGTTAAGTCACCTTCTCCATTTATACATTTTCCTGAAAGACAAAGCCATCATTACTTTTATGCAATATTTGCAGGCAGGGTCTTGATTTGGAGAAATTCTTCCTTTATGAAATAATTTAGAGCACAATAATTCCTTATTGATTTATTCATAATCTTTGATTAATTAACTCATTACATACCTTTGGAAATGAGACAAAGTCTATCAGACCAATAGAATGCACTGAGGCTTACTAAGAATTATTAGCATTACCCAATCATGCTGAGGAAACACTCAGAATCTCAGATTCATTAGATGGAATTTTCATACTTTACTCTGATCTCCACTTTACAATAGCTAAGCAGTATTGATTTATGTAAATATTAAAAGTCTGCATTGGATAAACAAATTTTAGTAAATTTTAAGATAGGCCATTTGCAAAGAGACAATGATTAAATGACCAATGGACAATTTGTTGTTGGATAGAGTTGGGTTCAAATTTCAATTTTTATGTTTTCTAATTCTCTGTTTTCTAATGCTGTTGAGTAAGTTTCTTACTCTCTGTATATTTTGATCAGTAAGATGGGAAGGTCACTTATATCTGCCCTCTGTGAAGATCAAATGAGGGAT
>NW_005319399.1:0-1140 GCF_000412655.1 Myotis brandtii
GTTGTCGTTGAGACGGTGGAATTCACCAAGCATTCCATCTAATTTTCCTCCTTTGCAAGCCCCCTTCCAGGTAGGTGACCATGTGACCAGTTCTGGGCAAAGGGCTACGGTAACTGTGTGACTGACAGCTCTTCCGGGCGGGACCCTAGAAGAACTAATGTGTGCCTCCCCTACCTCCACAGTTGTCTCCTCCCCTGCAGGGCTCTTCCCTCTACTTAAAACCCTGCAGTGGTTCCTCATTTCACTCAGAATAAGGTCTTAATAAAAGCACACATCCTTATACTATCTGCCTGCAAACTCTGTTACTGCCCTGATCTCATCTATTACCTCCTACACAGTAGTTGCTCACTGAACATTTCTTAGAAAAAGGATTCAATGAATGGGCAGGCAAAAGCAATCAATGCTTTCCACTGGTGGCTGGTACTTTTGTTAGTCACATCTCTCCGGAAGAGTTTGCTTTCCTTGACTTAGATGATGTATGGATATTCTCCCAGCCCACCCACAGAGAAAGTCTCTCTTCCTCTGATACACATATGTACACATGCAGGCATGCACGGCATAGTGTATAAGGCAGACATGAATGAAATTAAGATGAAAGAAGGACTTGGGGTGACAGCATATCACAACATTTTATTAAAAAATTAAATCCAATGTTGCACTTCTCTTTTAAAGGCGTCCTGTAGTCATGGGTCAGCCGCCTCCTCTCCCATACTTTCCTTTTCCTCTCCTCTCTTCCCTCCCCACACTCAAACCACCATGCAGTGGTTTAGTTTATTTTGTTTCTTCCTCTCTTTCCAACTCATGCTAGTAGGGTTTCACCTTCTTCCACAACCAAGTTACTACTGTTTTCTTAAACCTAGTTAGTCCTCTCCCTAAGATGAATTATTATATCAGGTGCTAAGATGATAATTATTCTTTGCACCCCACCGCACTTTCTCTTAAGTTCTAAAGCCAATGACTCTCCATGTTACTTGGGGGATCATGTGTTCTAAGCGAGTGACTTTGCAATTCTGTCCTCCCTTCCAAGTGGGATGTCTGGGATGGCGACTGTAGCCATTGTAACAACTGATCCACAGGTGACTGAGCACCCACAATAGCTTTTCTCTTGCCTTGCACAACCTCAGGTGTCCAGGGAACCCC
>NW_005319400.1:0-1140 GCF_000412655.1 Myotis brandtii
GTGCACGCTTTTCACTAAAAGGCAAGTACGAAATGCTCATAGCAGCTTTATACGTGGTAGCCCCACAGTGTCCGCACCCCGAAGGCCCGGCAGTAGTAGAAAGGATCAAGTGTGGGATAAAATGTGTACAGCAATACAAAGAGCAAACCCAGATACATGCAACATATATGAACCTTAACACACTGATCGTAAGAGTGCATAATACCCTTTTATGGAGTTTGAGAACAAGGCAACATGACTACATGGTGAGGGAAGTCAGAACTATGGCTTTAGTGAGGGGGACTTGATTTGCTTAGGGGCCAAAGATGTTCCGTTTTGGTCTGGGTAGTGGTTACTCTATTACACATGAGTGGTTACACATGAAAAATTTATCAGACTTAAGACTTACACCCTTTACTGCATGCACTTTATAGCTCAATTATTTAAAAACTGTTTACAAAGAAGTCTTCATTTTTGAAATGCCCACCTCTACACTTTCCCCAAACTTCCTTTTGAATCCAGCTTTTGAAGTGCTTGCCTGTGCTTTTCTGCTCAGTTTAAGTCTGCTAAATGCTAGTGGACTCTATCCCTCCTACCCCTCACCAATCCACACCTTGTTTGTTGAAATCCATCTCTGTCCAAGGCCACTGCTGGCACAGGTGTGCAGCCTTCCCAGGTGTAGACGGCTCCGGATCTAGAAGGATTTAGCACTTTGCTGTCAGCTTTTTGCAATTCTGAATTTTCTGAACAGGAGCCTCCAGTTCCATTTCACACCGGGCCCTGCAAATTATGTAGATGGTCCTACTCCTAGGCCTTGCCATCTTGAAATGGCTTACATATTAGTTCAGAGGTTTCAACCTTGGTTGCACTTTGGAACAACCTGGATCCTGGAGATTCTGAGTGACTGGATGGGGGTGGAGCCCAAGCTCCCAGGTGACTCTAATGCTCAGCTAAAGCATCTCCTTGGAGAGGTAGTGCCGCATGAGTGGTTTGCAAAACATCTGGAGGGTTAGAGGATGGAGAGATCACATTCAGCTCGATGGCCAGAGGACTCTGTGGAAGAGGTGAAACCCTGATTGAGTCTGTGGGTAGGAATCAAACGTAGGTGCTACAGGGAAGGGCACGCTGCGGCCTAGGACTACGCCCCCTGTGGGAAGTGCT
>NW_005319401.1:0-1140 GCF_000412655.1 Myotis brandtii
ATTCCTCAAAATACCAAAACATCCCTAAGCCACACTTCTGAAAGAAGGTCCATGGCAATCAGGTGGTCCTTTCAGACCCTTCATTTTACACATGAGGCAAACTGAGATCTATGGAGACTATGCCTTGCCTTAGATCACTCAGCTCCTTTATTCCAACATCAAACTACACCCTGACTTCACATCTTTGATCTAGTG
The DNA here is from genome assembly GCF_000412655.1 of Myotis brandtii. Taxonomy (NCBI): domain Eukaryota; kingdom Metazoa; phylum Chordata; class Mammalia; order Chiroptera; family Vespertilionidae; genus Myotis; species Myotis brandtii. The sequence continues at coordinate 196 of NW_005319401.1, forward strand.
TCCTTTCCAAGACAAGTGTCATCCAGATAAAGACAGAAGCTCCTATATTTCCTAGGCAGGATTCCAGAAGTCCCCCATCCCCACAGACACAAGAAGGAACCACGAGAAGAGAACTAAGCTAAAAGTCCTGGTTAGAGTCTCCATGATCGCGTGGGTCACCAGGCATTAAAGGATTCTGCGGCTGCATCTAGGCCTTTCCAGAGAGAACACTGCCATGAATTAGTGATATCTGCCATTGCTGTGTGCACAGGACTGGGGAGTGGAAAGAAGAATATTATATATTTTCTGGGTTAGATAATCTCTAAAGCCCCATGCAGTCCTAAGACTTTGCAATGAGAGCCTTGAGCAGGAGCCAGGGGTTTCTTTCTGGAACTTAACTAGAAACCTGGACTAAGAGACATGCCATGATGGTCCTGGTGCCCAAACACAGTCATGTGACCTGTTTTAAGGGCTTTCAGAAAAGCCCACTTCTTTGCAGCCTCCTGGCCCAGAAGCTCCGGCTCTCAGTCATAGATGCATCCACAGTCCTAGTCCCACTCAAGTTATCACTAGTGTTTCTCCGTGTAGCTTTCCTCTGGGGTCAGCTGCTGAGACCTAATGCTGGGTGCTGGCTGAACACTGGCAACTTCCATTTGCATGATGCAAGTGACAAGAAAGTAGTGCTGCTGAAGAGCTATCCCTCAGCTCCTGCAGGCGAGGGGGCGTGTCAAAGGTCAGGTGGCTTATGGGCCCTGGGAAAGGTCAACTACAAGAGAATTGATTCCATTTCTCAAAGGCTCTCCAACATGCCACAACCCTGTATGTGGCCGACCCATGGGGCTGCACAGGGAAAGGCACTTGGAGGAGTTTTTTTTCATGTTCTTGTTCATGTTCTTCTCTTTCAACGCAGCTCGCAACTCCTCGGTTCCCTTTTACTTCTTCCTCCTGGAAGATGGGCCTGGACCA
>NW_005319402.1:0-1140 GCF_000412655.1 Myotis brandtii
TCCTCATCCCCACACCCCATACCTCACCCCTACACGCCACACCCCCCATTCCTAATGAGGAAGTTGTTATCAAGGGACCCTGAGTCCCTGGGTCCCAAAAGCAGAGGCAAAGGGTAAAATATTTTATCTCTTTAACTTTATTTTAAATTAAAAAATCGCCTTAAAAATCGGATTGCCTTCATGAAGGAGAAATAGATGTAAAGCCCGGGTGGGGGAGGCCCGTCCTCTCGCCCGGACACGCACACTCAGCCTCGACCGGTCATTTGTCATCTCTGCTCCTGCCCCGTCTTAGCGACGCGCGGCCAGCACGAAGCTATCCCCGAAGTGTCATTAATGACTCGGAACGTGAGAGCGTCTGTCAGAACCCAGCTCTGCTCGCGGGCAGCAGGGGCCCGAAGCCGGGGAACGCAGGTTTAAATTACACAGAGCCGTGTGTCCTCATCGGAGCGGCCGCGACGTGAAATTGACATGGAATGAATCTGACAGTGAAATATTATCGTAAAGTCTTGAGAAGCAGGAGAGGGAATTCAGTCGTGTAACCGAAGGGAACGGGAGAAAATGGACCATCGATTTGTACCGACCCGTCCTTCAAAGGCGGGTTCCCATGTGGGTCAAGCTCGTCCTGCACATAATTAGTTACCCTTGTTTCTCACGTTTTCACTTAATCAATGATCAATCTCAGTCATCATTTAGCTGAATAATTAGGAAGTTTTCAGTTCGTGTGAAAGCCAAAACCAAGCAAAAGTTGCAGAAGTGATTTGAGTCCAGGTTGCACCCAAGAACGTGGGTCCAGGGCTTGGCGTGAATTAGCACGACTCCTTCAAGGCTCGAGGGAGAAGCCCAACGCTGGGCAGAGAGCCCGGGACCCCGGACAGGCTCCGAGTCTCTGCCTCTAGGTTCCTTGGCTGTAAACCCTGAGCTGCCCACCCCCCTCCTTCATTGTTCCAAGGCATCAAGAAGATGTGAGGGAGGGAGGAGTGGGTGTGACTGAGTCAGACGCACAGAGGGAGATTGGTAAGACTCTGACTTATCTACATAATGTGAAAAGGTCAGTGTGCTATAAGTGCGTTATCTATTTCTCTATATAAAAGCCTAAGTGAACGTCTGACCATCCGACCGTCCGACCGGTAGCTATGACGC
>NW_005319403.1:0-1141 GCF_000412655.1 Myotis brandtii
CTTAGAACATATTAACCTCAGAAATATTAACTGATAGTAAGTGTTGCATTTTGAACAATTGTGCCTTTTCTCCTACCTGTTCAGGCACGATTCAATATTATTTAACTGACTTGCTTTTTATATTACTTCCATTTGACATTTGGAGAAACTGAGGCACCTAGGAGGAATGTGACTGATCCAGGCATAGTGGTACAGTAGAGGCAAGACAGTGTACAGCTCTAAGTAGGAGCTCGCTAGGGAGAGCTGCTGGCCTGGTGAATTCTACATTATGTGTCTCGGATTTTGGTAAGCAATTCTGAACACTTTGCTGGGCATTTTATGACCAATATGGGAAGGTGCCTGAGACTGAGGTTAGGAAAGAGGATGATTAGCAAAATTTTGTGATTTTTTAGTGTGCTTATTCTAGATTCCACTTTCTCTACCACCACTAGACTGTAGGTCAACAATCAGGTGTATTTTTAGAAGGTAAATTGAGAAGGAGTGCACATTTGGAAAATAGAACAGAATACACTTCTAAATGACACAATAGGCTTACTTTTTAATGGTGAAGAAGAACATGCCCACACATCTGCATATATGGAATACTAAGCAACACAGAAGACAGGAATTTTAACCAGCACAGCATGTAATATAGGCAGGCCACTTTATGTTAAAACCAAGAAAAACTCATTTCTTAACCCACGTCCTACCTCCAGGAACCTTAATCTGGTTCAAATATAAGGGCCTCACTGGGAAAGAAGACACTAAAGAAATTGAAATCCTGCAGGAAGACTTAGCAGGGAGGACTGTTTTTCTTATTTGTGCAAACAGCATTGGCTCCCGACTTCTGGAAACAGGAAGAGGAAGGGGGGATGATTTTCAGCGTACTATGGCTGCTTGTTGACCTCCACTCCGGAAGTGCAAACTCGTGGTAACTGAGATTTTTTAAGGGGACGTAGACATTTTCCTTTATCCTTAAGTTCACATATGCTGAGCAGAATTCTAGTAATTTTGGCCATCTCCAATTGCATTCTGCTTTCTTGTGTTCTTTCTAGAGCGTGAGCTGATTTATCCTGCCTCCTCCATTTTTACTCCTTTGATTTATAGCAAAGGCACTACCTCTCTGGATACATGCTTCCTAGCACTTCTAGGTCTTTTTAAA
>NW_005319404.1:0-1141 GCF_000412655.1 Myotis brandtii
ATTTTTGTTTCAAAGCCATGCATTTACACAGAGAAAAAAGACGGAAGATAACACATCAAAATGTTAACAGTAAATATCGCAGATGGCAGGATTATAAATTATTTTTTTCTTTTGTTTAATCTTTGGAGGGGGGAAAAATGAGGTTTGGGGCAGTTTTTCTAACAGATTTAAGGCTAGTTAGGGGCAGGACAGGAAGTGGCTGATCCCCGGATCCATCTGACCAGGTCTCACAGCCTAGGATGCTTTGCTCCCTGTTACAGGTTGGAGTGGGGATTGGCTCAGAGCTCTGAAGTGTCCTGGAGAATATTAAGGTCATTGAAATGTGCCAGAGTTGTCCCAATGTAATTTTAGATTGCTAGAAAATAGAGTAATAATTGTTCAATTAGTATTTAAAAAAAAAAGAAAATAGAGTAATAGATACTAATCTTCCTATCAATGCTGGGCTCTTTTTTAGATAGTTATGTTGTTTGGGGGAGGGTGCCATTGTTTTTTTTTTTCAGGAGGGGTTTGTACTTTTAAAGCAGTCTCCTTTTGCAAGGTGACAGGCTTCCTAAGATATTTTTCACCCTCAAAAGTTCTTGCAGTTGTTTCGACACCCGCTGCCTGTGTCAAATGGCAAACCCAGTGGAAGTCTTCTGGAAAGCAGAGGCAGGGGACGGCAGGGAAATGGCTTCTCCCCTCAACTCCGCTGTCTGGGTAATTCATTTTCCTCGTTGCTATAAAGGAAACCATAAGAGCAGTGTGCCTACTCCAGACCTCTGAAACTGGAATTATGAGGTTGTGTGGAGGAGGCCAGGAAAAATATTTCTTGGAGTGCTTGATGCTTTTGAGGCCTTTTACTAGTAACCTGCAATACTAATTACCCAGCCATCCTATCTGAATAAGACATTTGTGTCGTGATTCATGGCTGTGAACGCCAGTGTCAATAAACAGGCTGTTCAAATTCAATTCTGTTGCATCTCAAAACTGGATTCTTTGGATCCTCCTAGGCAAATCCAACCTACTTGTAATCCAAGCAAGTGTTGGGTGTAGAAAAAGGAGCATGGCCTAGGAGGCATCTGGGGAGGAAAGGAGTCGGGGAGTTGTCCACCTAGGCACAGAAAATAGAATCATTTTTTTCTGCTCCTTTAAAAAAAAAAAA
>NW_005319405.1:0-1141 GCF_000412655.1 Myotis brandtii
AGCTGCTGAATGCACACATGAATGAATGAATGCTCTGGGAAGGCTGAATGGATTTATTAATCTGACTTTTTGTACAAAATGGAATACCACAGTCACAGGAGATAATCTGAGACTGTACAGAAATGGATTATGTCTGACAGAGATTTCCATTAAAGATCACTTCACAATAGGCCAACAATCTTGTAACATTAGTGCAGGACCTTCCATCAAATCATGTTTACTATCATCATGGGTTAGGGTTTCAGATGAAAGCAGTGGGAGTTCTAGAATTTGGAGTCATGCCTGTTAGTTAAGTGAAAGGCATTTCACACATTTGCTTTTATCAGTTTATTCATGCTGATAGGTGCTTTTAGAGGAAATTCACAGCTCATGAAAGGCTCTGAATGAAAAGATCCAGCGAACAAAGTCCTCTGTTTATCTATAGAATGTGCCTTAGGATGGATATCAGCAGTCCCACAAATTTCTCCTCTGTGTTTAAACACATAAATGGAGGAAGAGTAACTAAGATTTTCTTGGTGAGTGTGTGTGTAGCTTAAGTTAATAAATCAGAATTTGGGCCCATACATAACTTGAAAGCACAGATTTAATACTTGGGCTCATTTTATAGGGGAAGCTAATCATTCTTTAAAGCATCTGAAGTATGTTTGAAATGTTCAGAGATACTTCAGTTTTAACTCTGATCAAGTTTAAAATATTGTAATTCTGAACATAGTTCTGTTTGAAAGTTTCAAATCAGTAACATAACTGCTTAAGAAATGAACATGTGATCCTACATTCATCATCCCCCTTTTTAGCATACGTGTTTGAATAATCTTACAAAATAGTCAATATAATGACTCTGTGTTTCAGAAGTCCTCTAATTTCACATTCTCACTGTTGAGCAGTCACTATCCTATTGATTTGTTATTAGATGCCTTCTTTCAACACCAGGAGTCTCCACAAATCTCTTTTCTTGGCTTGAAGGAAAAGATATTTTAGATAGTGACATACATGTTACTCAAAATAGGTTTTAGATTTATGCAACACTTTTTTTGAATGAGAAATAAGATGTAGTAAAATGCAGCTGAGAGCATTTCTCTACTGATTGTCCACGCTCCTCTGGAATAAATACCCACCAGAGTCTCTGGAATTCCCCCCCCCC
>NW_005319406.1:0-1141 GCF_000412655.1 Myotis brandtii
TCTGTCAGGTCTGTCTTAGTTTGGTTTCTCTTCCGAGTAGAGCCCAAGACAAGAGCTTCTGGACATGAGATGTGAAGGAGCAGAAACGAGGGAGCGAGCAGGGAAGGCCAGTATAGGGGTGCGTAGGGAGGGTGCCAGTGCATGCAACTGGCTCCATTTAGGATTTCCCAAGTTGAGTATGGAATGCCTCGAAGGCATAAAGTGTCCCCCCAGGGGTGGCAGGTGGAGCATTTATCCCTGTGCTCTCATCTCTTATCCATCCAGAGTGCCCCTGGGGGTGATCAACTCCCCCACACTTCCAATCAATGAGAAGATGCTGTCCACAATGCAATGAGTCAAAGCTTACAGGGTCTCACTTCAGCCAGGTCAGAGATCAGGATGAAGGCAAGAGGGTGTGAGTCAGGGCACCAAAAGTGTCTACTACAAGGTCTTTAGGAAGTAACAGTCCATGAACTCAAATATATTTATGAGACAAAACAGTAAACTCATTGCTCCTGTGAGGCCCCTGGGAGAAACACAATCTCTCCTCTTCCCCAAATGACAATTAGTCCACTTCCCTTAAGGGACAGCCTTGAGAAATTTTCATTGGATGCTTTGAAGTCGCCAGATCTCAAACCTCTGGTTAATGGTCTGAGTGGTCCACATGGCTGTCCCACGGGGTTCCCAGGAGAAACCAGAGAATTGAAAGGATGGGAAAGCAGGAAAGGAACAAACTAATCACACACAAAAAGAACTGGGGTCTTTCAAGAACTGAGTGTTTTACTTGTCAAAAAAACTGAATATTGTAAAGGCAATACTTAGTACCATAAAATGTACATATTAACTTTAAAACTCCCTTTACTTTTCTTTAACTAAAAATCAGGGCAATTTTAGAATGTGAGGACCTGAGAGGGGATGAATGCAGGGCCTCCTTTTGTCCCATTTCTGGTGACCTTAGTGGCACAATTGACAAAAGACACTGGTAGTAAGGATGAGGCCTTGGTGACCTGAAGCATCTCAGGTGTGGGCCTGAGATGTGAGACCTTGAGGGTTTAATGACTAGATATTCAGCAGTAACCTCCTCCAGAGCACAAGACTTTTTTTGTTGTTAATCCTCAACCAAAAATATTTTTCCATTGATTTTTAGAGTGGAAGGGATGGG
>NW_005319407.1:0-1141 GCF_000412655.1 Myotis brandtii
TGCACGAATTTCTTGCACCGGGCCTCTAATAACCTTATAAGACTACTGCTTCACACCTCTCGTTTATTAGATTTGAGTGGCTCTCTGTTCCTGGCAACCACAAATGACCTGAAAAATCCTCCTTCCCAATGCATTTGCATTTTACTGGAGGACTCTGGGAAATGATAGCTAAGATTAATTGAATTCCAGACAAACTATTGAATATCTATACCATTTCTAATCTTCACAGCATCCCAAGCCGGTAGCTATCATCAACATTTTACAAGTGAGAAAACAGCCTCAGAGAAGGTGAGTAACTTGTCAAAGGATATGCAATGGGAAAGCAAAGCTGGATTGGAACTCAGCTTTGTCTGACTCCAAACTGTCTGTTCTTTCTGTTGTACCATATTGCCTGCCAATATCTACAACCAAAGGAATTAGTTTCTGCTGATGGAATTGTGATTTTGAGCACATGGATAGGGGATTTTAGAAGCCATGCAGATGATCTAATTCAACCCTTCATGTTTGCTCTTTAGGTCATTGAGGTCTCAGAAGGGATGCTACTCAAGGTTCCACAAAATGTGTGTGAACACAGATAAGGACTTGGGTCTCTGGGTTCCTTCCATTAATTTTTTTTTCTATTTTCAGACTTTACAAGGATCCCAGACATAATCTAATCCTGTTTCTGTTGAATAAAAACTATTTGCTTTTGGTAAATTCATATCTAACAAATCACTTTTTTATTTCCAAGGAGAACATTAATAGGCAATATTAAAGAAATTGAAATATTAATTCCTTTAAAATATGGTTTAAAGTTATTCTACATGTTCAGTCATTTTAGAGGACTTTCTATCTTATTTAGTATATTTAAAAGCTAAAATATGGCAATAATACTTGCTATCAATAGCACCTGCTGTGTTTTACATATATTACTTCTAAACCATATGAATGTAGTATAATATATGTAGGGACAAGGAAACTTACATAAATTAAGTAATTTACTCAAGGTCAACCAAATAATAAGGGGCAAACAGGATTTAACCCAGGTTTGCTTTTTCGGTTGACTAAAAATAGCAAATATTTTACCAATTTTCTTGAAGTTCAACATACATAAGGTTCAAAATGTGGGCATTTAGACATGGTTTATATTATGCCCTTATTA
>NW_005319408.1:0-1141 GCF_000412655.1 Myotis brandtii
ACACGAAATAAGAACTGAAAGCATGAGGAATAAAAGGAATGAAAGATGAAGGCCAAATAAGCATTAGCAATAGAAAATGAAGCCAGAAATTAAGTTTTAAGACAAAAACAATTCTGTAGAGTTCTCCTAACTTGCTTGCTAGCATTAGTAGAAAATTGTTGCTAAAGTTGCCACTAATAAACAATTTTAAAAGGAGGCATGATCAGCACTCACGGGATTTCTGGGATCCACTTAATTGCTCAGTATAAGCCTAGTGGCTCCTGGCAACAGGATGAGAAAGACATTCCACCTTGAGCTGTTCTTGAAGCTAAATACGGCATTGAGTCATGTAGGACTATTCTCAGAAATGTCCGCTGCTTAGTACAGAGGACGTATGGCACAGGTACATTCAGCAAAATCAATTCTTCTGTTTTCCAAAGAAAGGAACTCAGGGAAGTAGTTCTGTTCTCTTCTGATTTAATTTATGGCTACATTTGGAGTAGTTGCACCTTCTGATGACATATACAGGATATGCTTCTTACCCATCTTTTCTATTTCTGAAATTAGGCGTGGCCTCAAGCCTCAGCAGGGCCCTAGGCAGACAACACTAAATGGTTTGAGCTTCCATGTGAGATAAAAAGGGGGAAAGAGCAGGCAGAGACTAAACAGGATCAAAAATATGATAACCTCATGCAATGGTGGTAGTTTTGGACCTGATTTTTAGTAAATAAAATTGTAAGAAGACATTTTCCCCAACAGCATAGTTATTTGAACATGGATTGAGATTTAGATAACTAAAAAACATACTGTTAATTTTATTAATACTCACAAGTATGGAAGAAAATACCCAAAGGTTTCAGAGATGACTATTTAAATATCTAGGACTAAGATAACATGAAGTCTGATATTGCTTTTCAATGTTTCAGCAAATATAAGAGTGGACGGGTAAATAAAGCAAGTATACCAAAACTATGATTACTCTCTCTTTTTGTGTAAGATAATATTATTTTAAAAAATTCAAAGTTCATATGTCTTTTAAAAAATACTGTATACACGCATCATCTTTCAAATATAGTAGTCACCCTTTCTTCATACTTTGGCAGCCATACTTTTGTGTAAATTGGCATATATCAAAGCTTATATAATTTCCAGTCACTTGGCC
>NW_005319409.1:0-1141 GCF_000412655.1 Myotis brandtii
AAAAAATAATAAAAAAGTGATTGTGAATTTAGCACAAATACGTCTGCAGAGGGTGCCTGGGGTGCTCTTGTAAACTCAGTCTCAGAAGGCAGTCTTCAAACACTGCCACCTGCCAAGTATTAACCAGGCTAGTTTAAAAACAGAGAGCTCCGTTACAATTTTAACTAAGGTAATATTGGGGACTCCCAGCTGCCCAGTTCTTTGAAAAGAACCCAGAACCCCAAGAGAACAATAGCAAACAATGGAGTCAAGTGTTGCCGCCTACAGTCATCCAGGTACAACTTGTGGGGATGTTTGTAGCCACCCTATATCAGCTTTCTAGATGTAGTGGCAAAGAAAGCTGGGAGAGTTGAGCCCTTGTGTTCAAATATCAAGACTTGTATTTTCCACTTATTCATTACCAATTATTGACTATAAAGAAGGGGGGATAACATGTTATCCTATAGGAGGCTGAGCCTGATAATTCAAAATTGTGTCCATGAGCCTGATAATGCAAAATCTCCCTCGAGGGGTGCTGGCTTTTGGTTTCTTTCTTAGAGATCTTTTATCTTCCCCATTTTTATCCTCAGCTAACTTGGTGAGATTTGGTGTGAAGTATTTTGGGGATGGTGGACTCGCGAACGCATACTCGGTTCCCCTTCTCTTCCTCCCTCTGAATTGTATCAGCCTCTCATGGTGCCATGAGTGAAATGTTCCAAAAATACACCCTGAGTTCTGGACTCTGCAGGAAGCATGAGCACAAGGCTTTGGGAAATCATCTGCCAAATGATGAAAAGGAGACTCCACTCATCACGATGGAAATCAGCATGAGGAATATTATTGGAAATTGGGCATACAATGCTGAAGACTGACAAGCAATGCAGGTTTTAGAGGAAGTGTCTTAAGGAAAAGTTCAATTCTGCTCAACATGCAATGGGCATATACTGTGAATAGGGGCTGGGTCCTGGCTATACCAACACCAGGATCAGACACAGACCCTGTCCATGAGGAGTGAACATGCCCTGTAATACAGACAAACATCACTTGCTTAGTAGAATTCAGTTTCAGGGTTTTGACATCTGCTCTGATATTGATCTTCTCCATGATCCTTAGCTTCTCCCTAAACACATGTGGTTGTTTGCCAAAAGCAAAGTAAAGAAGC
>NW_005319410.1:0-1141 GCF_000412655.1 Myotis brandtii
ACTGAGAGCTCCTCTGGGCTGGTGCCGGGCACCATGACATGGAGGGACACCCTTGACCTTGCCCCAAGCCTGGTGGGGAAGCCACACACTAAAGCAGGGGAAGTAGACATGTGGGTTAGCCCGAGAGGTGGGAGCTGGTTCGGAAGAGAGGTGGGGACTGTGTGCGGGAATGAGTGCCATGTTCTGGGATTGACTGGGAGTCTGCTGGGCCAGACTAGACGGCCCGGGGTGGGGAGCAGCGGATAGGAGACTGGAAAGGCCAGCTGGCTGGGGCTCACAGCCTAAACGCACACAGAGGACTTGGGGCATTGTCTGGAGATCTTGGAAGAAGTGCTATCATCAGTGGCTCTTCAGAAGATCACTGATAGTGACAGGAGGCTGAACCCCAGGGGATGGCATCCAGGGTGACCCTGGGCTGCCCTCCCCACACTGGGCCCTTTGAGAGTGTCCCTGTGGCTCGCCACCCCTCCACGCGCTGCTGCACTTCCTGAACCCAGGCTCCAATCACACTGTTTACACATCATGTGCGTTTGACGGTGTGCCCTTCTAGCCTGACAAGCAGTGCCCATGCAGGCCTGGCACTGCCAACCCTACCGGCCCCATCCCTCCTCATCCAGAGCCCCGGTCCCCATCTTATTTTTGGCTCCGTTCTGCTTTGATTTGGGCTCTTCTAAGGATGTTTGATTGGCAGTAAGTGGAGTAAACCATAAGCTCATGCAAAAGGGAAGCTTATTTGTGTGTTTTCTGCTGTTCTGTTAACAAAGACTTCAGAGGGGCATATGGAACGGATAAGGGATTATTTAGAAATCAGAAATTTTGCAAGAGACTGGAAAGAACTTGACAAAAACCATTTAAGTACTATAACGTGCTTCATTTGAAAAAGGTATATATTTACTTAGTCTGTCTGATTTTACAGGAAGTGAATTAGGGAGGCATTAAGAAATGGGATTGGAGTGACAAGATATTTCATGGTTGCTGCTTGGCGGTACCCCGCGCCCATGTGGTCTACTCTGTGTCTGTTTCAAGGAACACCGGCAGGGTCAGAGGCTGTCCTCCCCACCGGCCTCAGCCACAGGGTGTGGATGCTCTGCATCTGGGTACCGGCCGCTCCCCACCCCTCTCCTCCAGAACCCCAATAGGC
>NW_005319411.1:0-1141 GCF_000412655.1 Myotis brandtii
GGTGACTTCATGGAAATATCAGGAAGTAGCGGACAGCCTAATCCCCTATTTCAAGGGGGATCCCCTCTTTCATGACTTGGATTGAGACCCCTTTCCCATCAAGAAATCCTCAGCATTCAAAGTACCGCTGCCTATGCTATGAAAATGGTTCTTCACACTTAACCACTAGTAGATTTTGTGTAACAAGATAATGGTGATAGTTAAAATAATAAAATCCCAAACTTGGTAGAAACCTTAGGAGAAATGTAGTGCCAACCCCTTTTATAGATGAAGAAACGGAGTCTTCCCCAAAGATTAAATGACATGCCTGAACCCCTGGGGCTGATTTAGCGAACAAGAGCCAGGACTGGAACTTAGAATTTCTAATTCTAGCCTTCTTTTTCTGCTTCACACAAGCTTCCATGTGGTGAGGAAAGAGTGAAGAGTGGGAACATATGAAATGGAGTCATTTTAACCAAGCTGCTAAGATTAACTCTATGAAGGTTGAGGTCTGAGGAAAGACTCCATTCTTGTTCTAATCAGCCTGGGAGTTTTTGTGAACTTTCCAGTGCTGCATCAATGCCTAGATGCATATCTGGACTTCCAGGCAACCCTCTAATTATCCCTAAAGAACTCCTGTCTTCAGGCTACCTGACCCCCACCATCCAGGCCATCAGAACTCCTGGCATCCATCATCCTGTCTGCCTGACATATGAGTGATATCTCTTCTGACCAATCCTAGGGCTGTGAATGCAGGACTGATCATCTTAAGAATGTACTTTAATTTTTCTTTTTTCTTTGAAAAAACTTCAGAGTTTTTGCTTAGCTGTGTTCCAACTGTGCAAACTCCAAGACCCTTGAATAAATATCTATGATTCATTTCTAGCAAATCCTCCAGACTCTTTTCGAGTTTGTTCAACAATGATTTTGTCATAGGAGAATTTAATTGATCAATAGACACACATTGTAGATATGGATGGAGTACATTGCACTTAGTAATATTGCTGCAGAAGAAAATTTCAGATAAAAATGAACTAACATTCTTTTCTTCCCTGTAATGCCTCTGTGATTACCCATTTGGTTAACAGCACACAATTCAGTGCCTAAACATCTCATTTTAGTAAGTCACTATGTTTGTCACTAGGAAAAAAAGTAAAAAAAA
>NW_005319412.1:0-1141 GCF_000412655.1 Myotis brandtii
GTTGCAAATGGCAGTATTTCATCCTTTCTTCTGGCTGCGTGGTATTCCAGTGTGTATATGTACCACATCTTCTTTATGAAATCATCTGTCCAAGGATACTTTGGTTGTTTCCATGTCTTGACCACCGTGAATAATGCATTAGTTGTCACAGTTCTGTGTCTGACTGAATCAGTTGATTGGGTTCATTCATGCAACTACATTCATCTGGCCGGTTGGCTGGAGGCTGGGCCCACCTGCATAGCTGGCCTGGCTGGGCCTGTCTCTCTCTGCTGGGCTTTCACCCCAGCCCTGCACAGCATGAGGACCCCAGAGCAGAGATCCAAGAGGGCAAGTCCTCAGTGTGTGGGACCTTATCAGAACTTTGCCTCCTGTCTTTGCTGATGGCCCACTGGCCAAGGCAAATCACAAGGCCAAGGTCAGAATGAAGGTGGGAGAGGAATGTAAAGAGGCCTGGATTTTGGAGCATGAGCAGTCAGGGGCCTCTGCTGTGAAACCGCCACACAGCGTATGGCAGCCTTGCTCTCAGTGCCCCGTCCAATAATGGTTTCCTGGAAAATGTTCGAAGGCCAGCCTTGAAAAACAGGTTTCTCTGGTCAAGACTATGTGCAATAAATCCCAGGACTCTCATGTGATAACCTGCACTGTGTCCCAGTCCACATGAGAGAAGAGGCAGAGGAGAAAGTAGCATTTTGAAAATGCATTTGATGGAGATTTCCTTTTCCTAGGGAAGCAGCTGTTCACACCCTGGCCTGGGGCATTAAGAAGAATGGCTTCTCCTACCTTTCTGCTCTTCTTCCTCCAAATACATTTTTGGTGAACTTGGAATCAGTCAATGGAGTTTCAGGATCAAATGCTGATTTGTTGACACTGAGTATTTTCACAGTGACAGGGCAGGGGTGGCCCATCTCAGGGGGTAAACAAAGGCTGAAGGCCTGACGCTCCATGGACTGGAGTGCCTGGGCACAGCCCTGGGATGGTGAGACCTGAGAGGGCTATTCTAAGTCAGAATGAGCTCTATTTCCCAGGGGTTTTATATTCCCAGAGAGCTCTGCTCTGCATGAGAAAGTTCTCCTCAGTGTCCCACACTACAGAAAAGTGCAGGTGATATTCTGCTCACTTTTCTGGGTTTATTTTTTAAAAT
>NW_005319413.1:0-1141 GCF_000412655.1 Myotis brandtii
AATTAGCATATTACGCTTTTATTATTATAGATGGGTATGTTTTGCTCACCATGGTGCTCAAACACAGTGACTAAAACACAGTAGACACTTTATAATAGTGGCTGAAAAAATAATTTACTGATGAATGGATCCTTTTCTCCTGCCTCCTTCAAACTCTTCACTCTCTCTTTATTTGTGGACATTAAATTTATTTCTCTCAGTTGGCACTATCTCCTCTCTCTTCTGTATAACAACATGCTTGGTTCTCCTCAATGCAAGTAAAAATATTTCCACCATTCTTTGCATCCTCTAGTTGTCCTATAGTCTTTCCTTCCCCTCCCTCGCTGTAGCCTACAACTACCCTTTTTCATTTCCTCCTTTTTCATTGACTCCTTTTACTCTTGCAAGCTACCCCCTAACCTCATCACTCTCTGAAATTGATTTTTTTAAGTTCAACAGTGATTGCATAATTGTCACATTATTTAATGACCTTCTTCTAGTCTTTACCATCTTTGACTCTTTAGTAGCATTTAACACCACTGATAGACATCTTGAAATTCTCTCTTCCCCTGGCTACCAGGACACACGGTTTAACTACATTCTCTTCCTTCCTTTGCCAGGGTGAAGCACACAGAGTAGAAACGGCCTTATGTTGGGATCCCCACAGAACCTTGCATAGTGCCACAGGCAATGCCGAGGAGCTGTGTGGCCCCACTAAAATGAAATGACAACTCTATTCCCTTTTACATAAGAGGAACACTGGACCAAAGGACTCGAGTTCCAGGTTCACATCTCAGACCTTTATCTGGTTAGCTAACTTTGATAATTACTTATCCTCTCTGAGCTTCAACCTCTTCAATTACAAAATAGGGATGATTATAATGCCTATTTGTTGTGAGGACAAAATGAGGTAATACATGTGAGTTGCTTTACAGTAGCTGGCATAGTGTAACACTCAATAAGCATCATGATTATTATTTGTTAAATAAGGCAGCTAGTGTTAGTGAGGCTTAACTATCCTTCAACTCTGAAATTGGAATCTATAACTTTGTTTCTATAAAGATTAGACACAGCATTTTATATTGTGGCACTATTTTAACATCTTTAAGGATGGCTGGTCTTCACAGTGATAGCTTGTGGAGGTATCAAATATCTTTTGCAA
>NW_005319414.1:0-1141 GCF_000412655.1 Myotis brandtii
GCCAAGTCAAAACCAATGATAACAACAACCACATGCTACAGACCACACTGCTGATGGGTTCCTGCCTTCAAACACGGGGAATTCTTGAATTCTACTTCAGTGCTCCTTGGCAAGTCTTACTACCAAAATGTTGCCAGGAACGCATGTTACTGCCTGGCCTTGTGATAATCAGAAAGATACCAAGGTGGTTTTTTAAAAAAAAAAATCCTTTAAATCGTAGCATTGTTCATGGCTTTCTGCCTTGCTTCCCTCATTCATTTTTCCCCTCTAGGGGAATTGGATCTCAAGAAAATGAAAGAAACCGCTGTGACCGAGCTGGAAAGCCATACCACCTCCTCAGAGGGGACCAGGAACAGATCCCAGGCCTCTGTGCTTGTCTGCTGTTTACTCCCCTTCCCTCAGCATCCCGTGTCTACTCTACGCCCTCATGGCCGTCGCTGAGCCAACACTCACAGCGCTCCCTCGCCAGCGGGGAGAGAGTCCCATCTCCTGGGGCCACGCAGCGACACCTGGAAGAAGATGTTGTCTTTGGGGAAAGAGCAAAATTGTCTGACTACATTAAAGTCAACACTATCTTCACCTCTTGTCCTACCCGCGGACAAAGGGGCGCCACTGTTCGGCCCAGCCCCCCAGCCCAGCTGCAATGGGACGGAGGCAGGGGCTGCGACTTTCAAGTGTCAGCCCCTTTGTGCGCGACTACTAGTTTATGAGGCTGATGTCTAGCATGGCAGTCAATGAAGCCTTTGTCCTAGGTGTTCAGGGCAGGGCAGTGGAAAAACTGCCCCCTCTTCTATCCCAGGCCCATCCATCTTCCCCTCGGCCCGTTTCTCAACTTCTCCGTCTCCCGAGCCGTCAGAGAGAGGATCCCTCCTGGGTTAATGGACTGGAAAATTGCCCGGCCTGGTTATGAGGGGGTCCCCTCCCAATGCGAGAGAAAAGGAAAGGCCCAAAAACCCGGGAAGAGGAGTCGCTTTCCCACTGAACTCGTTGGCCTTCCGCTTGTGGGTCTGACCCTGATTCAGGAAACCTCAATGCCCTTCTCGGAGGGTTATTGTCAAGTCTGGCAGAACGCACTTCCGATTGAATTTTTTTATTATTTATCATCACAGAGTGGATTTGAACAGCTCCCAGCACCCATCCC
>NW_005319415.1:0-1141 GCF_000412655.1 Myotis brandtii
TAACCGAGGCCACATCCCCGCAGCTGTGACGCTCGCTGGTTTGGGTGCGCCGTGGTTCACGGACGGTAACAACCGCACGTGGTCGACGATTCTGGCCGTGGCGTGGGCCACAGAGACCCTCTCCCAGCAACGTGGTGCGAGACTCGTAAACGAATCACAAACGTCGGACCAGGCGGGCGGGGGAGCAGAGGATCTGAAGTCCCTGCCAGTCAACCAGATGGCATCCAAGGAAAAGGCATTCGGGAAAGTGGTGACATTTCAGCATTTGGCCAAAAGCAATGCTCGTGTTTGTAGCCTCCTGCTCTCTCCGCTCGTTAATAATTTATGGTAATGTGGGTTCCAGCTTCCACGCAACTGCTCTGCAGAGGGCGACAGCCCCGCTTACCCTGTTGTATTCCATGCGGCCACGGTTAACCCCTGAGCAGTTCCCTCCCGGTGCCCGTGGGAGGGGCCGGGCGCCATCTGCAGCGACGTATTTCCCGCCTCCGTATGGTCTGAACCAACTCTAAAGCAGACGCGTTCTGGTGCTGTTCTTATCGGTTGCTCGAGTTTACAAAGTTTAATTGAAAGGGTTTTGAACAAACGCCAGGCTGTCTTTCTGCTTACTGAAACCTTTTAGAGGAGCAGTTAATCTGCCGCCTTGCACTCGTACCCGAGAAGTTGCGAAATTAATTTACTGACAAAGAGAATCAATCACGTAAATGGTGTTTAAGCCGCGGTGGGGACACGGAAGGGTAACCCGGGGCGGGAACTGGGTCCGCGTGATTTATCGTGTCGCCCGGTTGGTGTGCTCACAGGTCAACGGCAGGAACCTCCTTTCCGTCGACTTCGATCGGACCACAAAGACGGAAAAGATCTACGACGACCACCGCAAGTTCCTACTGAGGATCGCCTACGACACGTCGGGGCACCCGACGCTCTGGCTGCCCAGCAGCAAGCTGATGGCCGTCAACGTCACCTACTCGTCCACGGGGCAGATCGCCAGCATCCAGCGGGGCACCACCAGCGAGAAGGTGGACTACGACGGGCAGGGGCGCATCGTGTCGCGGGTCTTCGCGGATGGCAAAACGTGGAGTTACACGTACTTGGAAAAGGTAGGTGTGCACCCTCCCAGTCCAAACCCCCTGCGGCCCAGGGGTTG
>NW_005319416.1:0-1141 GCF_000412655.1 Myotis brandtii
AGCCACACTCAAGGGGCCAAAGAGCCGCATGTGTGTGGGTCACGAGCCACAGTTTGCCGACCATGGCCTTAGGGTATCCAGTGATTTCACTTCAATAAAATGACATGTGGTTGCATAGAGGTTAAAAGCACAAGCTCTGGAGTTGGAACAGCCTTTGTTCCAACCCCAGCATCAGCATTTATGAGTCATGTGACCTGAAGCAAATTATGTGAAGCAAATTCCGAATCTCATTTGTGAAGTGGCCACAGTGTCGCCAGCCTCAAAGGGCTGTTGTGAAGATTTCATGGGGCGTTTAGTCACGTTTGGCTCTTATGATTAGCCAAGGCCAAGGGAATGGCACTTGATTGCTAAGAAGGTGGTCAAATGACCCTGGCTCCCCGGAAAGGCAGCTTAGGACTTTAGGCACTTGGTCGGTAAGAAAGAGAGCACAAAATTAAGACTATAACAGGTGTGGAGGGGGTGGCAATTACATACTTTGGGGGGTCAATATGAGGCTAAGAACTGCCTTTCCTTATAGCACTTTTTTTTTGAGGAGCAAAACATTTATTTCAAACTTCCTCGCGTATGAGGCAGACATCATTCGGTGATGAGCTTTGGTATTCTAAAGTCCCTTTACACAAACATTTCAGGAAAGACTGCCTCATACTTCGTTTATTGCCAAAAAGATGTCTCCCTCTGTGTTATGAGAATACTGCACAGCAGACAGGCCAACAGAGAGCAATAAAGCAGGGTCAGAAGAAACTGGCTGTAAGTCAGTCAACAAACATGTATGAAGTGCCTACTATGTGCCAGGCTCCTGTTAGGGGTGATGAACAAACTGACATGGTCACGTCCTCATGGAGCGAATATTTCCAGGGAGCAGCTCCCTGGTGCCGATCTTGGACCTGCTAGAGCCCAGTCACCTACAGCACTTAGATTCCTCAGGCTCAGTGCAATCCCACCTGCCCTAATGCGTCAGATGTTCTGGGAGGTGGGGGACACAGGAGGCTGTATTTTTATGTTTTTTTAAATCTGCCTCCAAGTATATGTTTTTATTGATCTGGGAGAGAGCGAGAGAGAAACATCCATTGGTTGCCTCCCAATTGCACCCCAACCGGGGGTCGAACCCGAAACCTGGGTATGGAATCGAACCCGTGACCTT
>NW_005319417.1:0-1141 GCF_000412655.1 Myotis brandtii
ATTGTGCTTTGCAAAGTGGAAGCACAGCATTTCCTTCCGTTTCCCCCACTACCTTCTCATTGCCTGCAAATGGGAATGACAAAAACAACTTGTCCTCAAGAATTGTTGGGAGAATTTGTGCTGATTACAAAACACTTTGCAAAATGTAAAATCCTAGCTAAGTGGTAATTTTCTCCATTGCTCTGCCAAATGTAATAAATAAATATTGTTTTTAAAGCTGGCTCCTGGCTTGCTTTCCCGTGGCCATCCCATCAAACACTCCGATATGCCTGGGGTTATTGTCCACTCTGGATTTGCATGTGCGTGCATGGCGCTTGTGTAATGTTGTTTACTGAGGAGTTGATTAAGCCCATCTTGTAGCAATAAAACTTGAGAACGATGTCATACCCCATTGGAGAGGTGATGGGTCAGAACAACTCACTCAGGACAACTGTACGCTCTGCCCCTCAAGGGGCAGCCCTAGTGTGTTTGGATTAGGGCATGTTCTCTGTGGTTATTAAATTTTTTCAATTCTTTGCCCAGCTTGGATTGAGGCCCTAGGTTTCTGGCTCATGTTATCACTATGGGTAGAGCCCACGTACCTGCGGATGGTTAAATTCATGTTCACGGACTACTTACTGTTGACCACATGCTGGGAACTATAAGGAATGTAAAGGTTACTGACATAGTTCCTGACCCCAGTGAGCTCCCAGTTAGTCAAGGGTGAAGGAAGACATTCATTCATTCATTCATTCATTCACTTTTCAGTCATTGATTCTATTAATACTAATTCCACTGAGATTGATTGATGTTGCATTTACCATTCTAGCTACAAAACAAATTCTCAGCTCTAACAGGAGCATATGTTCTAATAGGGGGATACAGGCATTCATCAAATAATTATAGTAATAATGTTTTTATTATAAACTGATATGCACTGAAGAAGAGTCTAGAGTGCTGTGAGCACAAGAAAACAAAGGATCAGGGGGAAGAAGCCAAGGAAGCCTTCTTTGAGCAAGTGACCTTCAAGTTGAGACTTAAAGGATGAATTAAGAGTTACCCAGCCCAGGGTGGAGGGGGACAGTTAGGGAGATGAAACAGCGCATTTAATACAAGACACATTATATGATGGCCACAGAGGAGGGGCATGTAACATATTAGA
>NW_005319418.1:0-1141 GCF_000412655.1 Myotis brandtii
TATGAGTCCATTGATATGAAATGTCCACAATAAGCCAATTCCTAGAGACAGAAAGTAGATTAGTGGTTGCCAGGCTGGGGAGGGTGGGGGGCGATAGGAGTGACTGTTAATGGGTATGGGGTTCCTTTCTCAGATGATTAGAATGTTCTGGAATTAGCTGAGATGGTTTCACAACCCTGTGAATATCCTAAAATCCATGGAATTGTATACTTTCAAAAGGGTGAATTTCAAGGTATGTTAATTAGACCTAAAAAATATCCAAAAAGCTCTATTAAAAACAACAACAACAATTATGTACGCTTCAAAGGACCCTGCCTCCCTAATGTGTCATGGCAGAAAACTGGTGCCTGGGTCTCTTCTATCTGTAGCTTTCTGAATTCTGAGTTTGAAGAAACACCTTCTGCCCCACCCTTAGCCCCGTACTTGCTCATGGAAGTAGAAAGCGTTACTTAAAGGGGAAACGGGGACCTCCGATGGACACTGAGGTGGGCCGTGGTGGCTTTGGTGCACTTGGAAAGGTAGGAGGAGTCTGAGGAAGGCAGCAGGACTGCTCCAAACCTGAGTATGATGCGGAGCTTAGGGCAGAGTTCCACATGTCAACGTCATCTGAGTTTAAATATCATCTCTGTTGCTCATGGGCTATGGGACACCAGGTAAGTACTTCACATCCTCCCACCTCTGCTTCCTTGTCAATAAAATACACACAGTTCCACCTGCCGCACAGGGTGGCTAGGACTCCTCAGAGTAGAGAACATGCCCTCAGCCAAATTCTTGACAGATGCTAACAGCTCCATCCCTGGTTAGAATCACTATTTTTAATGATCCTCATCTGCATTTTCTGTCTCTTTGATAAAAAAACAAACAACTCTCTCAATCTAGCGTGGCTTCACCTTGAACCTCGGGCATCCTCCCAGCAACCTGCCTGGCCTCCTCCCTCTCCCGGATGTTCTCTCTACAGTTTCTTCCCTAGCCTCCTTCAAATCTTTGTGCCAGTGCCTCCTCCTCGGTCAGGTTCCCTTTTAGATTTCAACTACATCCCAACTGCTACACCTAGAGTGCATTAGAATACCACTTACCCAGCTCTATTTTTTGTCCATAATATTTATGATCTGCAAATATATTATATCATATTCTTGTTTGT
>NW_005319419.1:0-1141 GCF_000412655.1 Myotis brandtii
ACCCCGAGGGCGCACAGAGGGAGGGAGAGGCGCCTGTAAGAGCCCGTCTGGAGGGGTGGAGTGTTGGAGGGGTCACGGAGAGGACATGACCGCAGGGTTCCCTGCGAGCTCGGCCCCTCCAATCAGAGGCTCCTCGCCCTCCCCTGGCCTTGGAATGCCCTGTTCTGCCCACCGTCCCGCAGCCCGAGTCATTTGCAAGGACGCAGCGTGGCTGAGAGCCACACGGGGTGGAGACCATCTGGACAGGTAAGTACGCATGTGGCTGAACCCGGCCAACGCCGCTGTAGAAACTTTTCAGGTTCTGGCTGCCCGGTGCCGAGACAAGCCTCGGTTCTAAGTGCCCTTGCTTGTTACAACCGCTGAGAGCCAGTCCGGAGTGGCCTGCTGCCCTTGCCCTCCGAGTATGGGTTCCCCCCTCGCTTCAAGGGGATCCAAATCTGGACTCCCCCACTGCACTTAAGAGGATGCCCCAAATCCTCAGCCGGTTTACCAGGCAGGTATAATCGGGTCGCTGGCTGCCCCCGCCAGGGTCCCAGCTCCTCAGACACGGAGATTCTGTGGCCTCGGGGCCTTTCGACCTGCTTTCTGTCCTGGCTTCATTGATGGGCCATTCGCCCACAAGAGCCTTCTCTCACTCCTCAGTCTCCACTCAGCACCCTCACTGTGCCCTCTGCCAGCTCCCTGGCAGCCCCTATCGGCATTGGTAGGGAGAGCTTTGCTTATTTGTTCAATGACCACCTTTCTTCCCAAATTGTCAGCCTCTCTGAGGATAACTGTCTCATTCACTACTGTACGCCCAGAGCCAGGTTCACAGAGGCGCACAATAACTATTTATTGAATGAATGAATGAATCAAGTGTTATTCTTATCCCCAGTTCACAGATGAGGAAGCTGAGTTCATAGGGGCTGAATCATTTGCCCAAGGCCACACATTGGAAACTGAAAAGGTCTGGACTCGAACTCAGCACCGTCTCTTCAGGAGAAGTCGAGGGGCGGAACTGCTGAGTCATATGGTAAGTGCATCTTTAACTTTATAAGGGGCTTTTCCCAAAGTTATTGTCTCATTTTGCATTCCCACCAGCTATGTATGAGAGTTCTAGTTGCTCTATATCAGTGATGGCGAACCTTTTGAGCTCGACGTG
>NW_005319420.1:0-1142 GCF_000412655.1 Myotis brandtii
GACTTTGTAAAGATATGGTAATCTAAAAATTTCCTAAATTAGCTTAGAAAGAAATATTTTGAGCACAGCCTTACGAATTTGCTTGGTCTTTACACTGTAGATTATGGGATTCATTACAGGAGGGATAAGTAGATAGACATTGGCAATGAGAGTGTGCACAAGGGGAGGGGTGTGCTTCCCAAATCTATGCACCAGTGACAGGCTGATCATGGGGATGTAGAAAATGGCAACAGCACTTATGTGTGAGACACAGGTTCCAAAGGCCTTTTTCCTTTCCTCTGGGGAGGCAATGCTGAGCACAGAGTGGATGATCAGAACATAGGAGAGGAGGATCAAGACAGAGTCCACGCCGGCATTAGAGATAACAATGGACAGGCCAAATGCACTGTTGATCTTGGTGTCTGTGCATGAAAGCTTCATCACATCTGGGTGGAAACAATATGAATGGTGCAGAACATGACTACGGCAGAAGGACAGACGCTTAAGGAGCAGAAGTAAAGGCACTAGAGCTGTTGTTCCCCTAATAACTACTGCAAAGCCCACTTTGATGATCCTTGAATTGGTTAAGATTGTGGCATATCTCAGTGGGTTACAGATGGCAATGAAGCGGTCAAAGGCCATCGCCAGGAGTACTGAGGACTCCATGAACGTGAAACCATGGATAAAGAACATTTGGCCAACGCAGGCATCAAAGCTGATTTCTCGAGCATTAAACCAGAAAATACCCAGTATGGTGACCACTGTGGAAAGGCACAGTCCTAGGTCCGTGCAGGATAGCATAGAGAGGAAATAGTACATGGGTTCATGAAGACTTGACTCAGTGATGATGACAAACAAGATCATTCCATTCCCAGTGATGGCAACGGCATAGAGACAACAGAATGGGATAGAGATCCAGGCATGGTAAGTTTCAAAACCAGGGATGCCCGTAAGGAAGAAAACTGCAGGGTGGAAGATGCTCTGATTGAAGGATGGCATGATGAGTGAAGGAAGTAGCTTTCCCTAGGGAAAGAAAAGCATATCCTGTAAAAATAGGGAAGAAAATCATTTTCATTCTCTTCTATATATTGAATAAAGTACGTTCACTATGAACCTTGTCCTGTTCTTCAGCAGAAGTGAAGTGCATACCCAGTTATTTTTTT
>NW_005319421.1:0-1142 GCF_000412655.1 Myotis brandtii
ATTGATATTTCTATCTCTCTCTCCTTTCTTCTCTGAATTCAATACAAATATGTTTGCTTGTTTTTAAACTTCTGACTAGTAGTTTGTAACTTAAAATGGCTGCCATGATTACTTGATGAGTGCTATTGTAGCACAAACTTTTTCTAACCAAGGAGTCTATTGGGGGAAAATAATAAAAAGACTTAGTGGCCACATGGATAAAACCCACCAACCTCGCCCATCTTGCAGGTGAAGAAATAGAGTCCCAGAAGTTAGGTCTTTCCCAAACCCAAGTGGGGCAGAAGCAGGATTACAGGTGACTACCCTGCGTTTCCCTTCCAGTGCTGTTTGGTCAAGTTGCTCTGCCACATCCTGGGTCCCGCCCTCTCCACACAGCCCTGCTAATTTCCCGGTGACACCTAGTAAGGTTGGCCAAATGATAGACACATGTCAACAGATCCTCCCAGAATTGTGCTGTGCATTAGGCAGGATAGATGTGGATACTTAATTTAAAATTAATTAAAATCAAATAAAATTTATAATTCAGGTCAGACTAGCCACGTTCCAAGTGCTCAGTAGACCCACGTGGCTAGCGGTGCTCACAATGGGCAGTGCGGACATGGACATTTCCATCACTTCAGAGAGTTCTACTGGGCAGCACTGCTCCGGCAGTAGTGACTCTAACAGGGAGGTGTCTGGACCCTGCAGTTGGCCTGGACTTAGGGTCTGTGGGACCCAAACCCTAAGGACCTGGGGATCCCAGAGAGAAACAGCCTAAAGGACCACTTCCTTCTGAGACTGGCCCTATGGTTTCCATGACCAGAAGCCTCTCTCGAGACTCAGCCACCCTGAATGCAGTATTCACAAGTCACTCTGTCACCAGAGGAGGAGCATCAAAGTGAGAGTCAGGAGAAGGGGATTTCAGTCCCCCCCCCCCCCCCGTGTTGCCTGTTACCAGCTGTGTGTCTTCAGCAAGTAGCTCCCCCTCTCTGGTCCTCAATCCCCCACTAGAGAAACAACTCTGTCTTCTCAAGTCTTAAAATTCCATGCCACCCATCATCCTTTCACTCATCTCTCTCGGGGACCTGTCTTATCTTTCTTGGGTGCGTGTGCATTTGGAGGGATTTTCATCTTAATCAAGGGAGCCGTGGAGAGGGCAGAGG
>NW_005319422.1:0-1142 GCF_000412655.1 Myotis brandtii
AACAACTGTAAACCTATTTTTGCTCCACCCTGTATATAGAAAATAACAAGGTGTTACCTTTTGTTCTCTACTTTTATGTTCTGAGTATTTACTGACATGAAATAATTATTGCCTACTTTCAACTTCTCGTAATCCAAATTCATTTGCGAGTAGTAAACATATGCTTAAATATCAACACGTAGTTTACCTCCCTTACGTAAAAATAACTTCGACCCTTTTCTCCGTTTATTGCAACCCTGTCTGGAGCACAGAACACACAGCCAGTTGCCAGGAATTCCTGTTGTGTGTCTGCATCTCTCCCTGAGATGACTAAGCTCTCCGAAGGCAGAGACGTGGGCCTCGCTGATGCGATCTGTGTCCTCAAGAGAAGGAAGCAGAAAAGTTATTCCTCATGGAAAGTCTGCTGCACTTTTTTCATGTTGATGGAAATCCCCTCCCATGGCTAATACGTATGTTTTCTCTCGGAAACGGGACTCCTGGTGATGTAACAACCCTCAACCACCAACTTAAAGAAAGCCTTCGCTAGATCCTCACTGATCCTGAGCGGAGCACGCTTGCATTTTGAGAACAAAAGTGGGAAAACTCTGGTGTGGTGTCAGGGAGTCATGCTTTATGAGTCACCACCCAACCCCGGTAGCTCTGAATCATTTAATTCACGAGGCAAAGCCTCACAAGTTAGTGGGAATGAACAGCTCGGTGACTGTTTCATGGTGAGATGAGTGGTAAGAAACGCCTCATTTCTTACAGGCATTCCCGGTGCTCTTCAAGGCCGTCTAGATCAGCATCGAATCAAAGTGTCCTGCAAGGATTATTTCCCCAGGGATTTCATCTGGGTGGAATAATGATCTGGTGGCATATGTTCAGTATGAATGCTGGACGCTCTTTTCTTCATGTTGAACCCTGTTCAGGGGAGACATCAGCTCTTTTAGAAAACCTTGAGCTCTTGGGATTTCTGTCATGATTCAGGTGATTCACATAGAAAACAGTGAAATAATAAATGTACTTGGAATTTTTATTTAAAAATTCTTTTTGCATGTTGTTTCATAATTATAAGTTCTACAATACATGGCCTCTTTTTAATTTTTTTAAATAATTATTTATTTTTAAAAATATATCTTATTGATTTTACAGAGAGGAAGGGA
>NW_005319423.1:0-1142 GCF_000412655.1 Myotis brandtii
CCTGTAACCATCCAAGATCCCCAGACAGGAGCCTCGCAGCCCCTCTAGGTCTCCTCTGAAAGTCCCATGGCTCCAGCAATCGGAGGAGGTTCTCTAGGTCTAGGGCTAGTTGCCCCTCGTCACGAGACATAGGCCCCTGGTTCAGTGGCGCAGCTGTCTCCACAGGCCCAGACAATCCTGTTGTTTCTCACGAAGGTGACATCCTGGCTTTAAACTTGTTCCTGCAGACACAATGCATCCAGCAGCTGCGACTCTCTGTTAGTTCTGGTGTTCGTTCTGCACGTAAGTGTCTTATTACAAGTTCCCTCTATGTAGGAAGCTGGCAATGAAGCTGTGAGGGAGGACTCAGTTTACCTGGTGCATTCAGGGCGGACTAAGGAAGCACAGAGAAAGGAGGTATTGTCCTCAGCATTCTTGTTTTCCTGAGCAAGTGTAACCTAGAAGGCGGACTTCTGAAATTTTAAATGCTAATGTGCTGTGGATAGAGGGTGCCCACATTTCCTGGGGCACAGGCAATAAGATTAAGTGAAGTGTTTGAACTGCTGTCCACCATCGATGTAAGGTGGATAGAGGTAGCTCTGTGCTACCGATAAACCAGTAAAGCAAATACAGAAATGTCGAGCAATGCAGAAAACATTGCACCCTTTCCCATGTAATTCGTGGAAACTATTCATAGACACCAAAAGGCAGACTTTGACTTCCAGTCACAGAAATAATATACTACATTGGATTTCCTTGAGAATATACAGGCTTTTGTGCAGTTGCAAGCTGCTAGCATTTTCCTTCCATGAGGGTCTAGACCTGAGGTTGCAGAATCATTTGGGAATCAGTGTACCGCCTGCTTCAGACGGTGTGATTAATCTTTTATTTTTTGATTGTACATGTCTACAAATGGTGTTAATGGTCATAGCTGCAAACTATTGCTATTTTTATTGGTCTGGAATGTGAATGTTTGTGTTGGAGCATCTGCAAAAGCAAACACGCTTGCAATGTTGAAAAAATAATGAAGATCTAAGTGATTTTTAAGATGGCACTTCGTGAATGAACACTAAAATGCTGCTAGATTTTTATTTGTTTTTACTGTTAATGCTGCATTGAAGCTATAGTCATGCTGCAGCACAATTTTCCCCGTTTCTTCTTTT
>NW_005319424.1:0-1142 GCF_000412655.1 Myotis brandtii
AAAAAAAAAAGACCTCTTGAACTTGGAGGATGCAGCTAGATCCAGTTATGGATTCTTGCAGAATAGCCTTGATCCTGGATTCTAGCAAGTGTGTTTATTTCCAGGACTTTGGAAACAAGTTGGCTCAGACCTACTGTCCTGAGATGTGGCAGAGTCGGGGGGAAAGGGGCTCAGGGAAAATGACCTTAGAGAAAAACTTTCTTGGATTAGGAAGATTTCCCTTTTCCCTGGCCTCCTGCCTGCTAGAATAAACAAGTGCAAGTTCCTTTGACAGAGTGGAAATGGTTGGCTGTGGGCCTGGTCTGGAAGGGACAACTGGATCTAGTTCTGGACAAATCAGAGGACTCTCTGAAATTAGATACTACTGGTGAAGGAAAAGTTTCTAGAATGTGAGCTTCACTAAGGGCCTCCTAGTACAGCCCCAGTGAGAACAAAAGAGGAGGAACCCAAGAATGAAGACAACCAACTGGGGATCAGTCAGCAAGGGCTCTGAAAAAAACAGTATTTGCTGGTTTGGAGGATGTGGTTAGGTTTCAGAAAGGACTGGCACAGGATCTCAACACTCAGAGGAGGCTGAGGGAAACCTGTACAAACTGGGCACAAAGCAAAGCTGATTTTCCATGTTTCTATAGAGGCAGGTCTCTGAAGGCTTTCTTGATTCTAGCAATATCTGCCTGTTGGCAGTGTAGTACACATTATTGCATTGTTGGGTATCTTGCTCCATTATGCTTATCAAACATTTATCTGCTCAGGTAGGTAAAATATAGCCTTCTTTGATAGTGAGGGCAGGCAGCAGATATAATTTTGTGTGCACTTTGTCCTAGAAGCTGAAACTAGATTGCAGCTAGGGTTCTGTTGTGCTCTTCTGGCAAGTTCTTAGGCACTCCACTCCACTTCATTCAACTTGATTCCACTCCACTCCACTCCACTCCATGTCATGCCATTCCAATTTATTTAGCTTCTATTCAGGCTGTAGCAGTGCTAATGGCATGGTGCAGAAGGAGTTCCATAAAGTCTGTTTCATGGGGGACCAATCTTGTGAACTTCCCCTCAAAAAAAGTTCCATTTTATTCTGTCACACAGAGTCATCATCTGTAAGTGTGTTGAGAGTTTGCAAAAATGGTTTAACCTGTGTTTCCCCA
>NW_005319425.1:0-1142 GCF_000412655.1 Myotis brandtii
TAGTTGGAATCACACAGTATGTAGCCTTTTCAGATTGACCTCTTTCACGTAGTCATATGCATGTACGTTCCCTCCGTGTCTTTGCATGACTGGACAGCTCATTGCTTTTTAGTGCTGAATAATATTCCACAGTTTATCCATTCGCCGACTAAAACGTATTTTGGTTGCTTGTAAGTTTTGGCAATTATGCCTACAGCTGCTATAAACATCTGTGTGCAGGGTATTTTTTGTGTGTGTGGACATAAGTTTTCAGTTCACTTGGGTAAATAACAAGGAACGCAATTGCTGGATCCTATTGTGAGGGAATGTTTAGTTTTTATAAGAAACGGTTCATCTGTCTTCCAAAGTGGCGGCACCATGTTGCATTCTCACCAGCAATGAATCGGAGTTCCGGTTGCCGCACATGTTCATCTGCATTGGGTGTTGTCAGTGTTTTGGATCTGGGCCTTCCTAATAGGTGTATTGTCGTATCTCTCATTGTTATCTTCATTTGCATTTCCCTGACGACATATTATGTGGAGCATCTTTTCATATGCTTACTGGCCATCTGTGTATCTTCGGGGTGGGGTTTGTTAAACTCTCTGGCCCATTTTAAAATCAGGTTGTTTGCTTTCCTATTGTTGAATTTTAAGAGTTCTTTGTGTATTTTGATAATAGTTCTGTATCAGACTGGGAGAATACATTTTCAATATACGTGACTGACTTTAATATCGGAAATGTACAGCAAATAAGAAAAAAAGGAGGGGGAGAATTCTATATAAATATGTGAAAAGGGAAAGATGTGGGCAAACAATTCACAGAACCAGGAAACCAGAAACCAGAACGACTAATAATCAGAGAAATGCAAAATAAAGTGAGAAATGGATACAACTTTAAATCCAACGATACAATATGGGGTAATATCAAACTGCCAAAGATGTGGGGAAAATGCAACCCTTACACATCACTGGCAGAGGTAGGCAAATTTGGGGGACCAATTGGAGGTATTTAGTGGTAGGGACAAAGGGCATTCTCACTTTATACTGCAAACCCTTGTATATAAACCCCAGAGAAATTCTTCTTTAAGTATACAAAGAGAGATGTTCAAGGATGTTTATTGCAGCCTTGTTTATAATAACAGAGCTGGAAATAACCATTCTTCA
>NW_005319426.1:0-1142 GCF_000412655.1 Myotis brandtii
CTTCAAGCAACATATCTGAAGGAGCAGGTAATGTTGTCTTAAAGAATATGCACACTTGTTATCTCTAATCACAGAAGCACACGTAGAGGAAGGGTGGTGACTGCAGCAGCTGAACAGAGTCACGTCGGACCCAGCCTCTCTGGGATTCTCTTGGCTGTCTGTCCTTGGTCACGAGATGCTTGAAACAGTTCCAGACATCATAGCCTCGCTCCATGATGCCCAGAGGCAGAAACAGGAGAGTCTTTCCCCTGGTATTTGCCTTAAGTTTCCCCCAGGAAACTTTGATTTATATCTCTTGGGCCAGAATTGTGTCATGTTTTTATTTTTAACCCCGTCCCTCGTGAGGAGAATGGAGTTACCCTGAGGCTTAGAGGAATCAGGATTCAGCCCCTGAGGGTGGTGAGTGACACACATGATCATCTTGTATTTGAATAAAATCAGAGTTATGTTGGCGAGGAAGTAGCCAGGCACCTGATTAATAAAGCACTAAGTAAATGATGGTACATCCATACAGTGAAATCCGCATCAGCTGTTTTTAAAAGACTGATGTATATGTATTGACAGAGCATTAATTTCAAAATATGTTAAACGAAGGAACAAAAGTGCAATACATTGTATACATGATACACCTTTTTTTTTTTTTTGTAAAAACGGAAATTTAAAAATGCTTTCTCAAATGCTGGTATTTGCAGGGAAAAAATTCTAGAAGGACCAAAGAAACTGTATTTTCTCTGAGGGAGGGACAAGGATAAAAGAGAGTTTTATAATTCACTATATATATTTTTTATTGTTTGGGTTTTTCTTCCATGACTATGTATCTATAATTTATTTTTATATTTGTTGACTATAAATAACTAATTGTATAGAGAAACAAAACAGAAATATGTAAAATAATAAAAATGCTAAGATACTTTCTATTTATATAATGCTTTATGCTTATACAAATATTTACCTAATTCATTTAACTTTTTACACATGTCCTTACAATATATGTCTACACAAAAACTTGTACATGAATGTTCAGAGCATCACTATTCATTATAGTAGAAAACTAGAAAAAAACCCAGATGAGTGGATAAGCGAAAGGGGTATATACAAACAATGGAATATTATTCAGCTATAAAGAGGAATGAAGTAATGAT
>NW_005319427.1:0-1142 GCF_000412655.1 Myotis brandtii
CTGCAGGAAGGACTGCTGGGCCCAGACAAAGGAGAAAGGACTTGGGAAATCCTGGGAACTTTGATATGTGATTCCACATGTGTTAGTTGGGTCAATTCATTTATTATTTGAGTGAGAAAAAAATAAAGATAAAACCTAGGGTGATTCTGAAGAGAAGTTTACTCAGGACTCTTCTGGCCAACAAGTTTTCCTCTTTCCAAGAGATCTTGACCTTTAAAGAACCCCCATTTGACCACTCTGCTGATTGCCACTTTAGGTTGTCATTTGTGCCAGGCAAAACAGACCCAATTTCACATAAAAGCTTCTCAAAAATCAGGTTTTTCTTTGCCCAGAACTGAAGACAAAGGCCTCCAGGGGGCTACCTCAATGACTCAGCAGGAGAAACATTTCCTGATTTTTCCTTGCTTTCAAGATGTCTAATGGTATAAAATTCCTTGGCAACTAGGGAAATACACTAAAATTCTACTGAACCGGAGAGCACGCTCCAGGTTAAAGAGTAAAAATTATTTTGAGTCAATCTTCTCTTACCTATATTGATCCGTAGACCTCCACTTTCATTTATTTTAAGGTGCAAATATAACATAGATTAGAAATTCCTTGCTGGAAAATGGTTCTAGAAGGCATGCCAAGCAGAGCATAATTGGTTTTCACACGATGACTCACTGCAATTTATTTACTTACTGATATTCCTCAGTGAGCAGATTCGGTTCCAGGTAGCCAGTCCCTGTCTCCCGAAAGCCTTAGACCTCAGGTGATGGTAACTAGAGCAATAAACCATTCTCAGACACCCAACTCGGCACACCAGCACTCAGCCTCCTAAGGAGGCAAAGCGGGGAGTGGAAATGTAGCAAAGTATAAAATAATTCAACACAACTGGTGTCGCCAGTGGTAATGTGAGCCGGCAGAGTGGGACTCTGAAAAACACCTCGATGAATTGCAAGGTCAGAGAAAGTCCATGACTTGAAATGTTACAACTTAGCCCCTTTACTGGCTAGTCACAAAGATGAAAGGAATAGGAAGATTTATAGACACAATTCAGGAGTTTTGTTGTTCCTTTTGTATAAAATGTCTGAGTACATAAAGTGGAAAGACCTGCAATGCCAGATACCCCTGAGAACTGATGATTCAAAAAAAAAAAAAAA
>NW_005319428.1:0-1142 GCF_000412655.1 Myotis brandtii
TTTCGGTGACACTGAAGGACTAAATGGGGCTCAGCTCTACCTGAGGCTGCCTGCACAGTTTCTGGAAGTGGCAGGGGGATTTATTTAGCTGGAAACTTGATCCCTTGCCTTTCCCTTTTTACTTTTTTGTGGGCGAATTTAATCTTTGTACCTGCCAAGTCTGCTGCGTATATAATTAGCACGCTGACATCTGAGCAACAGTGTTTCTCTGCTAGCTTTATTTAGGAGTCGAAATATTTTTTCTCTTTGGGTAAACTTGGGCGCCCTCCTCAACTTCCTTGTTATCCTGGATATAACAGCTTTTTAATCCGGAAAATATGTCCATCATTCTGTGTCCACATGTCACCTGGAGTTACCCTGTCCCAACACAGGAAAGCCTGGCATTTAGTTGGTTTTCAGTGAACGGGACACCACCAAACCAGGTATTTAAACATTTTTGAACAAATACAGTAAGGAAATGGACTAGGCACAGACCTTAACTTGAAGCCCTAAAGTTTGCACATTCATGATATCAAGACCTCATTTCTTTCAATACACATTTCTGGGTGCTTGCTCTGGTTGGGTGTTTCTGAGAATGGAGAGGTGACTAAGATACAGTCTTTACCCTCAAGAGCTCCATGCAGCAGAGGTACCAGTATTAGCCATTCCCTGTTGTACAGGTTTGGTCACAGAGTAAGTGTCTAATAAATGCTTGTTTGAAAAGAGTTCAGGAACCAAGTTTCACTTTAAGCCTGGTCAAACTTTGGTACTCTGCCAGCCTGGCAGCCTAGAGTAGGGCAGAATCAGGCTGTTGTGAAGACGGCTTCAGAATGACTGAGATCCTGAGTTACTAGACCATCTTATCACTACGCTAGGGACTCCAGAACCATCCAGGAGTCAAAAAATTTTACTAGAGAAGCCCCAGAACTCAAAGGAATTTAATAGTATACACCATCACAATACTTTTAAATACCCTATATAATAAGAGTAATAGGCAAATTGACTGAACGGCGGAACTACTGATGGTGGGGCGAGGGGGCGGGGGGCTGGCGAGCAGGTGGCACCAGGCCAGCCAAGGTGCAAGCCAGCAGGCAGAGGGAGGGGACAGCAATGGGGGGCAGCAGTGACCAGCGGTGGCAGAGGTGTGATGAAGGGGGTGGGGC
>NW_005319429.1:0-1142 GCF_000412655.1 Myotis brandtii
CATAAAAAATTAGAAATAATTAAAAATTCCAATGATAGGGGAAAATTAATAAATTACAGTAATGCTGCATGGATAAAATATTTTGCAGCCCTAAAAGCACATCTTTAAATAATATTTGATATGGAGGAAGGCTTAGGATTAAAATTAAGTAAAAGCAACAGATGCAAAGCAGTAACTAGGATTCAAATATTTTTAAAAAAGAAAGAAAATAAATGTTCTTTACTTTGCATGAAGATTCTAGGTGGAAATTCAAGAAATTCACTCACCCAAATATTAACAATTTTAATCTGTAGGAAGTAACTTACAGGTGATTTAAATTTCCTTTTTATATTTTTTATATATTCCAACTGGTCAGTTGTGAATATGCTTTATTTCATTAATTTAAATAAACCACTTTCCACCTTCCTAACCCTTGGCACACCAGGATTCCTGTACTCTTTATACCCAAACTTTGGGAAACTATACATGAAGTTGCCCAGGGCAGCCCCTTCTATTTTTGCCTGTCGTCCTGCCATTAACCACTTCCATACTCAAAGGTGTCCTAGTTTACATAATTAATTAATGGTGACTTTATCCATCAAGATCTGTAGGATTAGGGATATAAAATTTCGTGAAGTAAAGGACTCTGATACATGGCCAGTCTTCTGTCTAAAGATGTGTTAAAGCTCCATTCCAATGACAAAGGAGGAATTGAGAGAAAGGCCTCATCTTCTCTATTTATATTTTGCCATTTCAGAACAGATTAAAGATAGATTTGAATCCACTTTGAATTGTCTTTCACTGTAAGGACAGGAACCAGCTGCAATATAAATTGAATTACATAATAGGAACATCCAGTTACTGATCCTTATACAACACTTGATTTTTTATAAGTTGGAAGAATAAGGCTTATCAAAGCAAAATAAATAATCTCTATCAGTGTGGAACATGGCTGTATGCTAGTATCTTAGTTTGTCATAAATAATTGCGTGAATTGGATGCATTCTCCATTTCCACAGAAATTAGAAAAGTAATTATTCTCTTATATGCTGGTATATGGTTTTATTTTCATTATCCTAGGTTGGTCTAGGAATATATAGTTTCCATCCAAAGTGAAAAATAATAGATTATAGATTAACTAGAGGCCCGGTGCACAAAAATTT
>NW_005319430.1:0-1142 GCF_000412655.1 Myotis brandtii
CAATTTGCATGTTTCTCTTTTATTAGATAAGATATAATATATACATATTTTAACCATAAAAATGGCAGAGGGTTAAGGCTGTTTTTACCTAATACCATATTTTAAAATTAGAACCTTCAGGGAAAGAAATGTCTAGAGATCAGAACTCCATATCTATAGCAAATATGCCTTGGCTTGTCTACTACACTATACTATATTTTTTATG
Source organism: Myotis brandtii (assembly GCF_000412655.1). Classification (NCBI taxonomy): domain Eukaryota; kingdom Metazoa; phylum Chordata; class Mammalia; order Chiroptera; family Vespertilionidae; genus Myotis; species Myotis brandtii. The sequence continues at coordinate 206 of NW_005319430.1, forward strand.
TCACAGATAACAAACTGAGTGAAAGTGACTTAACCATTAAAGGGGACTTATTGGATTTCATAAATATATAAATATGGAAGCATGCTTTGTTCATTTTGATTCAGCAGCTTAATCATATCTTTAAAAACCCAATTTTTCATTGTTCCTTCCATTGTCAAGATCATTTTAGAGATTTTTCTCATACTGTTCAAACAGCTGCAACAATTCCAGCCTTTGTAACCACATATCATCCAGAATTAAGAATGTTTCTTTCTCAGAGTTCTAAGCAATAGTTTTAAAATTTACTTATTGAAAATCAATTTCTGGTTGGATAAGCAAAGGTCATATCCATGTGAACAATCACAATGCCGAAGAATGGAAATGCGCCGATAGGCTTAGGTCAACTGGATGCTACTCTCTCAAACTTAACTGTCCCCAAAACATGTAGGCTGCAAGGTGGAATTATAGATACCCAAACTGAAATTAAAGTAATGCCATAGAAAGGAGAAAGGAGCCAATAGATGCTGACTGGGTGACCAACAAATCCTCTGCAGGTACTTTTATCAAAATCAGCAAAAGAATCTCAAAAATCCTGGAAACTAATCCTGGGGAATTTGTAAATATAGCTATCCATCCTAAATTAAATATATAAACAAATAAAAGCACATCTAAAGACCATATCTTCAGATAGTACAGTAATTACTGGACTTTTTTTTCTCAAATAAAACCTCTATTCCCAGAGGTTTTATCTATTTTCCTCTGCAGATTTTATTGAAGTTTATGGATCTGGAATCCAAGAGTTATAAACAACTATGACTATGTATATTGCATGACGTGTCCCAAACAAAAACGTTATCAATTATAAGAATTGAACATTTGTTTTAAAAATATACCTCTTGGTAACTTAGTTCTTTTAAAATTTCATTTTATTATTTATTTATTTGTATGTATATTTATA
>NW_005319431.1:0-1142 GCF_000412655.1 Myotis brandtii
AGGTCCTAAATCTGACACTTTCTTGCAGTGTGAACTTGGGCGATTACATTCGATTTTGCTGAGCCTCAGTTCCTGACCTTAAAATACAGGGATAAATGATATCCTCCTCATGATAGAAATTAAATGAGATGACAGATGTAGCAACACAGTTAGCATTTCAGAAAATGGGCACTCCTAACAATCATTGTTAGCATTCAATCAAAGTCAGCTCAGGAGGCCACTTGGAGGGGCCTCACCGTTGTTAGGGCTGTAGGTTTCAGCTGGCCAGCACCCGGAGGGAGAGGGAACAAAGACAGCAACAGCTGGTGGGAACAGTGGAAGAGCCCTCTGGGCCCTGGGGGGCTGCAGACTGTGCTGGATAATCAAAACCAGTTGGGGGTTGTCAGCTGGGAGTCAGAGATCACACAGAGGCCAGAGGTCAAGTGTGGTGACCTCTGATCCAAAGCTAGGAAACAGAATGCTCAGAAACTGGAGTTCAAGTCCTGTCAAGGGTCAAAGGCAGGCAAGTAAGTGATCATCCAGCACACATGTTGCTCCATTAGAGGCCTTCCTGGTGAGAAAGATTGCCATTGTGTTTCCCGCCACGCTGAAAAGAAACAGCTGATATTCTAGGTGTGGGCGGCCAGAAGCCTGAGAGATCAAAGATACTAGTACTCAGCCCAGCAAATGAACAGGTTATGCGGCACTTAATAGGAAAACGTATAAATAGGACATCTTATCATGGACATATCCCAAGAAGTTATGCGATATTTCCAAAGTTGCCTACCACCTATGGAGCTGTTGTTTACAATTTAAAAGGTGACTCATTTTTCTAATTTCCTTTGAGCTCCTGAACCTTTTTGCTCATAGCCCTGTGGCTTTAAAATGGTACAGTGTCCAGAATTCACGTAAAAGAAGCTCTTTAACCTCATGCTTATAAATGTCGTATATCTTCCATGTTTTACATCGTTCCACACTTCACTGATTTCAAAATCCATCCATGTGTCCACGTTAGTCCATTTGGGCCACGATAATAGAATCTATAATAATAAAAGGGTATTATGCTAATTAGACTTATCTCCTTCCTGACAAAGTCCAGGCCAGAGGAAAGCCAACCCGGGTCCTGGGTGCCTGCGGGCAGCCGGAGGAAGGGAAGCCAGTGC
>NW_005319432.1:0-1142 GCF_000412655.1 Myotis brandtii
AATAAGAAAACCAAGGCTGACAGACATTAAGTAACTCCTTATGGTCACCCGGGGTTGTTTCACCCAGGTCTGCCTGCCTCCAGAACCTGTGCTCTTTTCCACAGCCAAGCGTGGGGAAAAGTAATCCGTACAAATTAGGTAGTCTCTTTCTGGGACCAAGAGTAGCACCTAATAAATAGGTTCACAAGCAAATTAATAAGGTAATAAAGTAAAAACAGTGCGTGGCACATAGTGCTCAACAGATTTTAACTATTATTATTGTTGACTCTATTGTGATTATCACTAGGCTTTTTAGCTCAATTCTACCACTCCCCAAACCCAGTACTGAATCCTAACCCTTTATTCAGTCTCTACACCATGCCCTCTCTATTCTGGCAACCTCCTCTACATTTTAGTTTTTTATTTTCAAGCTCTTTCCACCACCCCATTCCTTCTGGATAACATCTCTTTTTTAGTAATCCTTGCTAATGAAGGCTGTGCCTTCTAAGTGCCTCTGTAGTCAACCTTCCTGACTCACAGGACAAGGGTAAGAGACTGTCCTGCTTATTTCTCACTATTACTTTCCTCAAGATCTCTCACCAACCTCTCCTCTTTTGATATCTGTAGTACCTGACAAGTACTTTCGGTAATCAGCTAGTGACACACGACCACCTATTTCAATGGTTCAGGACTCTTCCTAGTCACCATACAGCCATTCTGTCATCTTTAGGGACAGCAGTGTTGACAGTGACAACCCTTAAAGTATGTTTTGGGTGGTTGCTTTTATTCCACACCATTGTTGTAAATTAAACCGATGTGTACGCTTCCCCACAAGCCATTCAGGTAGCTTAAATCGGTACGAGTGACTTTTCTTTATGTGATCTGCACTTTTTTATTTAACTCTATTAATAATAGACACAATAGTCTATTATGTACAGAATCTAGGGTCAAGAATTTATGCATATATCCATAAGGGATTTATTAGAAACCCAAGAGTGTGAATGTATTTTTTCACCCATAAACCCTCTTCCCCCACAGAAATGTAATTTACTTGTCATGGGTATGGTAGTTAATTTTACTAGTATGTGTCTACTTGATTGGGCAAAGGACTGCCCACATATTTGGTTAAACATTATCTTAAATGCCTCTGTGAGTGTGAGTGT
>NW_005319433.1:0-1142 GCF_000412655.1 Myotis brandtii
GGGCTGTACAGCTTCTGCCGTCTCTGGGCGGAGCACACACTCTCCTTCCATCACTCCTTCCACGGTGGCTAATTAAGCCCTTATTTTAGTATTTTGTTTGTGGTAGAGAAATAAATTCTCTGTGCTCATGAATCCACAGAAAACGAGAAAACAGATCATACACCCAGCAGACTGCTTGTTTTACAACAAGTAGAGAAAGCATCCTTGTAGGAGGGAGGAACACGGCTAATGCTGACTACGCAAACCCCTGGCATGCTCCACTCGTTTACATTACCTGCCTGGCTCTTAAAGGCATTGGATTTCATGGCCTCTCCCTGGAAAACTTGGAGGCTGGGAATCTGCAGATAGTCTGCAACTTCCATCCAGCCCTTCCTCCTCCAGAGCTATCCAAGGTCACAGTGGGATTGCCTTGGCATCTAACCTTGGCAGGAGATCTGTTGTCTTTAGCCCTTGCCTGCTTCATCGCCCACAGCACACTTAACAAATCTCATCCATCAGTCCTCAGGCAGGTCGGAATTTGGGAAACTAACCTTGAGCTTGCTTCCGTGGAGTACTAATGACGTGAGTTCTATTATGATCTGTCTTTCATACAGATGAAGAAACTCAGGCTCAGACAGGTAATTAGAAGGTGGGATTGCAGTGCAGCTGGTGTAGAAAGGAGGTTGGGAAGGGAACCTTTCCTTGCTCCTTTCCTGGGGAAGCAAGGTGCCCTTCCCCGACAGCGCCCTTCCCTCTTCTCCCAGCACACAAGCAATAGGTGCACTCAGGAGGCCTCAGGTTGTAAGCTGGCCAGCTCCTCCTGGTCCCTGGCAGATGGGGTGGTGCAGGGAGAGGGGCCAGCTGGCGTCTGCATGCTGTGGGCCTGCTGCTTATGGGTTGGCGCTGCCAGCCACTGCCAACCCAGGCTGATCACAAATAGCCAGCTTCTGGAGTCCTCGGCAGAGCCACGGGACATGCGTTGACAAGGATGGGCCAGAAGTTCTCCCGGTTTTCTACCCAGGGCTGCCCAGTGCTGCCTGGTTCCCAACAGGGAGGGCATGGGGGAGGGGAAAAGCACTCATCCCATCTCTGAAATGGAACTGAGACCCCTCTTCTAGGATGCAGGGAAGCAACATCAATAATAACACGATGCTTAAGGTACA
>NW_005319434.1:0-1142 GCF_000412655.1 Myotis brandtii
TAATATATTTTGAGATATCTGCAGAAAATATTCATGACTGTGTTTTCTCATGGTATTGAAATGGGAGATGCCATTAATACTTCTGTGATTATTTATGTATATCTATCTATTTATTTATCTTATATCTATAATTATCTAAGTATATCTTTTATATTCATAAAGGAAGGACATACTAAATTTGTTTTAGAAATTAGTAAACAAGATTTTTTTTTACCTATTCAAATTTACAGGCCTTGTGAATTCCACCCACAAACCTCCCTGAGCGTCGATGAATCTCAGATTTAGAACCCTAATCTAGTGAACCTTTTCTTTAATGTCTGAGGGAATGATGGAGGAGTATAGCAGCTTGCCCAGTATCTCATAAGTCTTAGTTGGAAGCACTGTAATTAACAGAAATCCCATCTTCTCTCACCAAGGCCAGGGATCTTAACATCACACTATGCTTTCATTTCAAGATGGTCAAGAATGTTAGTGTGTAAATTAGAGGTATATCTTCATAAATCCTCAGAAAGCATCCTGTAAATGGAAGATTTATTACATTGTGCTCACCTCTGTCTTGTAAATTACTGCTTTACACCGGAATGATCTGTATTTCAATCTATCTCTCTCAATAGCCAGTAAACTCATGAAGAAAAGTCACTGAGAGATATACCAGGTATATCTCATTAACCCTGGATCCCTGTATTGGGGTTGGTGGGATTTTTGGAGATGAATTTAATTTATTAATTTGTTATTTATTTATTAATCCACCATCTTTCATAATTTGCTTTTGTTTCCAGGGGTGTACTCTTATTTCCTCACTGGACTGAAAGGTTTTGATGACAGGCAATTCTTGCCACTAAACAATGTTTAGCACAATGCTGTGAACTTAAGAAAGATTTCTGCAAAGGGAATACATTATTTTGAAAAGGGAAGATAATTTAATATTTAAGACAAGTTAAACCTTGCATATTTAAATGAGTTTCTCAAAATACTTCAGAAAAACAAATTAACATTAACATTTCCTATTAATGATCAGCTTTGCATATTTTACATGTTTTACGCATAATCAAGACAATATTTTTAAACTCTTGTATGAATGTATTGGTTTGGAAAGGTCAATACTTTTTTTAAAATTGTTTTCAGAGAGGAAAGGAGATGGA
>NW_005319435.1:0-1142 GCF_000412655.1 Myotis brandtii
AACATAATGGTGTGAAACTGGCAAGATGAAAGGAACTGCATGTGGCCTGCCCAGACTGTGAAAAAAAGTCAGATTTGTAATATATGAATCATAGTTAAAAGGATAGTGATGTGTTTGGAGACTGTTTTAATAGAATGATTCACATGGCCTCTTCTACCCTGATACTTTTGATTTTTAAGTATGTATTCTTACATATTCTGAATAAAAGTCCCATTTTGCATTTTTTATAATGGAGCAAAACAGGTAGCGTTCTAATGAGAAGTTGGATTTGATTTAAGCAGTGCTTTTGAGCAATTAGTAAAAATGGCAGCAACAAATCTTCATTGTGCCAGAAATTTTGTGAAACATTTTACACTTAATGCATCATTTAATCTCCAGAAGTGCATGACCTAGGTCCTACTGTTATCCCCAGTTTCCAAATGAAGAAACTGAGGCTTTAAAAGAAATGAAGTGATTTGCTAGGGACACACAGAAGTAAGTCCCGAGCTGTGAGCTGTGATTCAGCATGCCTCTGTCTGCTCCAAAGACCACATTTCTCACCCCAAATGAGCGAGCAATTGTGAGAGCCCCTTAAAAGTGATTGCAAAGAGTAGAAACTTAAATTGTCACAAGAATAACACAACATGATTTTGAGGGTTCAACAGGAGAAACACTTGTATTATTGTAAAGAATGTGCTGATCCAAGTAAGCGCGGGACATCTTTAATCTGGTAGGGAATGGTGTGTGAAAAGGAAATGGGTGAGCAGCACCCTACAGTAGAGTAAGCAGATGGATGGTCCCAGATCAGGGGCGTTCTTCAATGAACTAAATCAGCATGAGCTAGATTTTGTTTCATTATCGTGGACGTATCAAATCAAGGGAATTTTCACAGACTGGATTAAAAATCGTCAGTTTCATACACCCCGGATACCAGATGGGGCTCTCTCAGACTGAAAACCCTTTTATTTCAATAATAAATATAGAGTTTACAATGTTCCCCAACCAATATTTTGCCTGTGCACCAACAGATTCCATTTTCCCCAGAGTCAAGAGGGGTAAGCTCTTGAGTATTGGGTCCTTAGTAAGTGTTGGGTTTGCCACTTTACTGTATTGTTCAGACAATTGTGGGGACACTTTAGAGCAGGGGTCCTCAAACTACGGCC
>NW_005319436.1:0-1142 GCF_000412655.1 Myotis brandtii
AGAGAGAGACATTGATGTGAGAGAAACATCTATTGATTGCCTCCCACACACCGGGAATTGAACCTGACACCTCTTGGTGCACAGACAAGACTTCTACCACCTGAGCTACACCGGCCAGGGCAATCACTTGATTTTAAAATGTGGGTCAACATAAGCAAACACGTAAAAACACTCTATGCCCTACAGCATGTCTTTGAGCCTCTTGTGTCCTGTGGCCTGTTAGTTCCTGGCTTCTAGTGTCGGACATACTCATTGGTTTTGTAGGGGAAGATCTGTCTGGCACGGCTTTCAGCCTGAGGTGTACTGCTAAGACTGTCACAACCACACCCCCTGGGAAGTTCAGGTTCATTTTTCTGTTTCTGTGTAATCAGGATCGCCTCTCCAGAACAAGGCGAATGCTGACCTGGATGATAGAAAAGCTAGCAGGACCGGTGAGGAAATTCTTTCCAGAAGCCTGGAGTACACAGTAGAAGACTGTACCTGTGAAGACTGTGTCAAGAGCCAACCAAAGGTTGATTCTGACCATTTCTTTCCACTGCCAGCAATGGAGGAAGGCGCAACCATCCTTGTCACCACGAAAACGAACGGCTACTGCAGTGGCCTGCTCGCTGCTGAGAGTCTCACAAGGATGGAGAAATCCATTTCCACCAGATAATTAACCATTTGGAGTGATGCAGAGCTACTTTGAAAATGTTTTGTCAGAGGAAAGGATGGGGTATCAGGTGTCTTTAGGATGACTGTTATCAGTGGCCGATAGAGCTTTCTGTCCTCTAATTCTAGAAAATCATGATGTTCGATATATTTCTCTACCTTACTGTTGGGAGCTTAACTGTGGAAACTTCATTGGTTTCAATGATTAAATTCTTGACTCACTGAAAAAAAGGACTGCAATGTGTAGATCCCATAGTGACGCCTTTCTGCGGCTGGACCACTTCCCTCCTATACATGCACATATGCACTGCAGAACAACTGAATTTTTCTCTTTGATTAAAGGCAAGCAAGGTTGTTTTGTGTACTTCTGTAGATGGGAGAAGCCTAGAGTCAGCCGTGCTAATTCAGTGTGCAATGACCTTGTGAGTTTCCAGTCTACTGGAGGCCTCAGGCATTATTATAATCATATAAATACGGATCGAATTACAAAC
>NW_005319437.1:0-1142 GCF_000412655.1 Myotis brandtii
TCTCACCAGGATCAAGATGACCACAGCCACCCCTCTGGGGGGGACCACCTTCTTCTCATTGAACGTGACCACCAGAGAAGATGACTTTCTGTACAAGAGTAAGGTCCACTTGGCGTGGCAGCTGGGGGAGGGATGGCGGGGCAAGTGTCAAGGTCAGCTCCTGGTCTAGAGGTCAAGAGCTTGGGCTCTGGAGACAGACTGCCTGGGTCTCGGTCTCAGTTCTATTGCTTGCCAACTGGGTGACCTTGAGCATGTGACTTCACTGCTCTGTGCCTGTTTCTTCATCTGTTAGTGGGATATTAATGAAGTTACCACATAAGGTAGGTAAGGATTAAAAGAGACAATCCATGTAAAGAGCTTAGAACAGCTAGATGTGTGCTAAGTACCTAATGGGTAGTATTATTACTACTATTATTTTCATTAGGGAGTTTTGAGGTCTAGAGGGCCATGGGAATTTGAATCTTTTGTAAGATGTCCCTAAATGGGTCGCCTTAAAGTGTAGTTACTTTCATACTAATTTTGCTAGGCAAACACATCCCATCAGTTCACAAAGGAGTAAATGAATGTAGGTGGGAGGAGTTAGTCCAGGTGAGGCATCTGCAGGAACAAGGGGTTCCCAGGAGGAAACATTTGAGGGCCACTCTTCAGAACACCAGTTGATTGTATTGGGGAAAGTCTGGGTCCGTTTCAGTTGACTTGGTATACACTTCTGCAAATGTAGCCGGCCTCCTGACACGTGGTGTGTCCCCCAGTAATGAACAGGTCCAGGCTCTGGTGCTGGCAGGGAGCTGGATTAAGGTGAAGGTGGATATATGTGTAGAAAATCAGTGATTCTTGGGGCAATGAGGTCTTTATCCTCTCTCTCCATTTTTTTGTTTGTATTTTCAAATTTTTCTACAAAAATTACATATTACTTTTATATTATCAAAAAGAGGGAAGGGCCCTGGGCGGTGTGGCTCAGTGGTTAGAGTGTCAGCCCATGCACTGCTGGGTCGCGGGTTCGATTCCTAGCCAAGGGCACATACCTGGGTTGCAGGTTCAATCCTCGGCCCTATTTGGGGCGCGTGCAGGAGGCAACCGATCTCTCTCTTTTTTCCCCCTCCTCCCCTCCCTCCCTTTCACTCTCTAAAAATCAATGGAAA
>NW_005319438.1:0-1142 GCF_000412655.1 Myotis brandtii
GCTAATGCTCTGTCCACTGAGCAAAACTGGCCAGGGCTAGATGAGGACATTTAAATGAAAGGAAAATAAACAAGAGGCCAGTCATAAGAGTAGTACAAAACAGTATGACTTAAAAGATTATGTTCAGATGTACAGTTGCTAGAAATAGGCAGATAATTTGGCTCTGAGCTTCCTGGCAGCCAAAATGAAGAGTGAAATATAATTAGTTACAAGAGTTATGGCTTCCATGGAGGTTGCTCAGAAGAATCTCTTTGATTGGCATGTAGACCTGAGAGAAGTTTTCCCACATGTCCTCACACAGGGATCCAGTGAATGGCTTAGAGACATCTTCAACATCACCTATAGGACGCCTCTTGCATCCCCCTTAGCCAGCACAATGCTGCAAGTATAAGTGCCTGATAAATATTTGACTGACTGATTCGACTAGATGCCTGGATTCGGATTCAGCCCATTGTTACTTTAACCTTATTTTGGTATCTAAGCTAGTCTTGATTTCCGTGGTTTGAAACAGGTAATGGCCTGTCTTACCAAGATCCAAGGTGCTGATTATTTGGTGATGCCATGGGGCCTTTTCTCCCATTTCTATCTCCTTCTTCTGACCATTTCATGGTGGGTCAATTCCACTCTCCAGTCTTTCCTCCCTCCACCTGCGGCTGGGAAGGCGAGTGGGAATGCTCTTGTCATCCTGGTTATGGTCCCCTGATACAGGGTCAGCGGAGTGGGGAGATTCAGATACGTGGTGGTAAAATGAGGGGCTGAGCTGGGATGACAGCATGGTAAGATTCAGGTGCCACTGTCTTTGAAACAGGAAGTTCTGAGGGAATAGGATTGTAACCTATAAAACGGGAGATGTCTGTGTGAAACATCTATTTGGTTTATCGCATTCCAGCACCAAGAACATCCCCTTGTGTGAAAAGAATAAATTTGGTGCAAATAAAAGGTATTGCTTGATATTATGACTTTAAAGCTTATGAGAGGAATGCTCCCATAGGTGCTGCAGGTGAAGACAGAATAGTCCCATTCACTAACTTAGTGGGCATTGATTGAATGTCCACTGTGTACCAGCCCAGCGCCAGGTGTAAGAATTCAGAGTCAAAGAGGCCGTTCCTGGGATGAAGAAACCAACAGATCAGGGGAGGAGC
>NW_005319439.1:0-1142 GCF_000412655.1 Myotis brandtii
TGCATGAATTTCGTGCATCGGGCCTCTAGGAATATATAAATGACAAATAAAATCCTAAGTCTGCTATTCCCAAACTGAGCACCAAGGAGTCCTGGGACTTCACAGTGACCTCGTGGGGTGCTATAGGGCATTTTATGTTTCCTAAGGAAGCACAGCAACATCAGGACAGATTTTATTACAGAGAATTTTAGCATGAGGCATGGGCTTATAGAGGAGGCGTTGATGCATTCATTGTGTGTTGAGGTCCAGAGATACTTCTGATTTTAAAGAGACACGAACTGGGCATGAAATACTAAGACATGAGCGAAGTGTGTTTTTTAGGAAATAGGTGTTTTGGGAGACAAGATGGTTTGTAGTTGTCTGGCAGGAGGTTGTGAAATGCTCTATCCATCATGGAAAAACATGTTGGATTTTATTCCTTGAAGTGATCAGGAGTGACTGATTAAATCTGCTTTAGGATAATAACCCCCACAATGGGATGGGTTGGGAAGAGGTTAGAGTAGAGGCAGAGAAACTAATCAGGAAACAGTTTCCTTGGGCTTCTGCTGAGAAGGCCTGAGTGAGAAGACACTGAGCAAGTGGAATAGGGAACACTGGGGGATGCTAACCTGTGGGAGCTGAGAAATAAAGGAAAATACTATGTTGTACATACTCTTGCCAGAAATGAAGGCAGCTTCAGAAAGTAGAGGGAGATGAAGAGTACCAAAGGAGAATGCTTTTGCAGAGGGAAGTCTCGAGAAAGGTGGTGATGTCTGATAGTGTCATCAGAAGTTTGAGGTTGGTTTGGATAGGTCAGGTTGATCGAGCACTTAATTCCATCTTTTCCGTAGAAAAAAGATCACTTCCCCATGACTAACATCTCCTTCATTCCATTCACAAGATATTTATTGTGCACTGTAGTGTGGTTAAAGCAGCATTCTCCGACTATAAGATGCTTGAATTCTAGGAACAGAGGCAGACTTGCAGGTAATTTTCCAGATATTCACACCATAGTGTGGTAAGAGTACAGAAGTGGTTGTGAGAGGGGTGTCCACAGTTACTACATTCTTCTCTATCAACTTGTAATTCTTTGTGCATCTTGTAAATCCTATAGGATGAAGACACTTGATCCATCTCTGCTATGTCATTTGGCATTTTTTTTT
>NW_005319440.1:0-1142 GCF_000412655.1 Myotis brandtii
AGAGAGGGGGGTCAATGAGTAGTCACATTACAGATGATGTGAGCCACACCTCTCCCTGTTGGAGAAAAGAACTATAAAGAAAGAGGGGAAACTAGACTGAGTCCTCACATGCTAGGTTGGCTTGAGGTCTTGGTATGAGCTCATTGTTTTCAATAGTACAGGTCACTATAGAAATAAATATATACATATAGATGTAAATATATGAATGTATGTTCAGTATATCCCTAGTTCTGTTCACCTGGAGGGCTTGGGAGTGGCAATTCCCCAACTGTAATGAGCAAATATCAGTTTCTAAATCCATTCTCTGCTGAAAAGAACCAGTGCTCCAGGGACAAATAGTGGGGACAAGGGGAGGATACGCTGAGCCTAGAGTATTCCTACACCCGTCTTATCATAAGCAAGGAAGCGATCGAAGACTGAAGGTTGCCTGCCCAGTCCTGGCCCAGCACAGGGCCTTGCCCGCAGCAGGTGGTCAGTACTTGCTGAAGTGTGTTCTCACCTGTGAACCCCCTGAAGTTCACCGGCCACCTCAGTCCCTGAAACTGAGAGTATGGTCCTTTGTCCCTGAGCAAGGAGAGCAAAGTTCCTGGCACTGTGCGTGCGGTATTACAGCTTCCTGGACTTCCCCAGAGATGACTCCAGACACGGCTGAGCTGAGTCTGGGACGTCCGCTGGAGAGATTTGGACTCTTCCCACATGAGGGCGAAGGCCAGAGGGCCAGGGCTTAGTGGCTGCAGGGGCGGGGAAGGGCTGAGGGGGCCGAGGGTCCTGGCAAGCACAGACGCTGAGGGGCTGCCTTCCCTCAGGAGGAATCACACAGCTGCTCCTAACAGTTTAACTTTCTGATTCTCAGGTGTTAGGATGGGAGATGATGAGGTTTTTGTTTGTTTGACTTTAATATTTTTATTCTTAAATTACAGTTGGTGTACAATATTATATTAGCTTCAGGTATACAATCCTGTGGTTAGACATTTATGTAACCTACGAACTGATCAGCCTGATAAATCTAATAACCATCTGACACCATACACAGGTATTACAGTGTTATTGACTATATCCCCTATTGTACTTTACATCCCCATGACTAGTCTATAACTGCCCATTTGTACTTCTAAATCCCTTCACTTTTTCCACCCATCTCC
>NW_005319441.1:0-1142 GCF_000412655.1 Myotis brandtii
ATCTTGGTGTTGCCATGTCTCCAATCCCAGCAATCACACCTGAGCCCGAGACTGGCCCCGCTGGCTCCCAGTGCATCCCGAGTGCCCTGCGGTGGTGAGGGCACACTTCCTCCCAGCATTCTCCCAGGTCTTCCTCCTTTCATTTCAGAGGTGACTGAGATCCTGGTGGGAGCTGAGCCCTAAGGCTATGGTGTTCATGCAGAAGTCAAAATGAACAACCCAAACTCCCCATGCTGCCCAGAGGACAGTCCTTGGAGCCCAGCTGATGCCTGTGGGTGGTTGCACATCCCTCTGTCATAGCTGAGGAGACTGGGGCCCAGGGAGTTTGTCACCAGTAAGTGGAATGGGTGGGATTTGAACTCACACTCAACTACAAACCCTAGGCTCTCCCTTCCCTTCAATCTATACAAATCCTTCTCCGGGTTGGGGGAGGGGCCTTCTCAGTGTACTGGGCATGGGGTCTTGAGTTTCAATAAGAATACACGTGTGTCCCAGAAGAGGAGCAGGGGGGATGGTGGAGGGCAGTGGAGAGGCAAACGCAAGAGCACTCTGAACAGTTGGATGAAGGAGGGTGTTGACCGATGGTCACTGGCACCGATTCAATGTCAACAGAAATCCCCAGTTTGGGGTGTGGTGAAGAACACCTTGAACAGCAGGGCTGTGAGGCAGCACTGGACTGGGAGGCTGGGCCAGGCACCTCTCCAGCTAGACAGCTCGGCTCCTCCTGTGTGCCCCACTCTGCTCTGATGAGACATCTGCGAGTTCCAGCTCAGCCAGGGAAATGCAGTCTCCAGTACAGGGGGAAAGGGAAAGTGTGCTCTCAGAGGCAGCCAGGGGCTGGTTTACATGGACAGAAGTTTCAATCCCTGGTTTTTGATTGACCTGTCCTCCTGCACATGAGGACCCCAAATCCTCAGTTTGATTGGCCCAACAGGCACTGTCCTGGTTAGTCAGAATGGAACCTCACAGGTTGATTGAGGTACACAGCTCTGATTGGATGGGGAATGCGTCAGTTCTATTGGTTGTAATGATTCCAGGAACTCCTTTATACGGGCTGGCTCAGAGGGCAGCAACAGTGCAGGCAGCCAGTGCCACTAGGCCTCCCCCTGAAATGCAGTTTGCATGAGAGACCCCTGTGTAGA
>NW_005319442.1:0-1143 GCF_000412655.1 Myotis brandtii
TTCATGGGTGGACACTCAACCACTGAGCCACACCGGCTCGGCTCATTCGGTATTCTTAAGGCAGCATCCATCTGCACTGACACAATAATTTTCTGAAGATCTCTGTGCATCCTGTAGAATGATCATGGTCAACTACAGAATACCTAAATATGGCAAAATTTAAGTCTTGGGCTCTTTTTTCCCAGTTTAAATACAATTTCTTACCCATCATCAGAATGAGACAAGATGAGTCTGTAATTTGCCTGAATTAAATAAGGAGAAAATTAAAATTATTGAAAGTATCAAACACCAGCTATTTGGGGGCCAATCAACTATTTGAGTTATTGAAAATAACCTCCTGAATGTTACCTTAAATTATCAATATTTTCTGATGCCTGGAATGAGCTCTTAGTTTATTCTTTCCCAAGCCCCATCTCCCACAGTTAGTAAAAGACAGATTATAATACCTCTTAAAATATATAAAATACATTAAAATATATTTAAGATGTATATTTTAAAATATATCATAAAAGGATACAGTGGGTAGATTTTAACTCTCTGTTTGGGAGCTAAGTAATGACTGACTTTTACAAAGAAAGCTCCTGAGTGATATTTTCATTCTTAAAAAACAGTAGCACAGAATATTTTAATAAAATTGTCAATATTTCATAATAAATACTCTACCCCATTATTCCCACAAAATGTCTAAAAATAAGAAAGGTATTGGGGAATGAAGGAGCAGAAAAACATGAAAGCAGAGCAATAACAGAAAAATTATAAAATAAAATCTGTGAAGATTTTTAAACACATGAATAATTTATGTATGCAGATATATTATGTATGCACATGGAGAGAGAAAAAATACACTTTAAAACCAAATAGCTTAGTAGGATGAGAAATAAGAATAAGACCCTTCAACAGAACATCACACCATTTCATCAGGTGGAGAAAGGAGGAACTACTTAAACGCTGAATTGATTGAAATGAGGTCCCATCTGCTCCTCTTCTGCCCACACATAATGTTGTGGAACTTTCTTTCAGCTTGTGCCAACCAACTCTACTTTCTAACTAGAAGATCTAAAAATCTCCTTTCAGCCCGGCCGGCATGGCTCAGCACTTGAGGGTCAAGTCAACCTGTGAACCAGGAGGTCATGGTTTGATTCC
>NW_005319443.1:0-1143 GCF_000412655.1 Myotis brandtii
GGCACTGCTGGCATTATGGCCTGGATAGTTCTTGTTATGGGGGCGCTGTCCTGAGAATTGTAGCATCTCTGACCTCTACTGACCAGTTCCCACCTCTAGTCATGATGATAGAAAATGTCTCCGGACAAGGTCCCTGAACAGATGCAAGGGGTCGGATTCCAGGCACATGCCCTGCCACTTGCTTTGAAAAGTGCCTGACTTCCATGGAAGCAGATTCACAGGGGGTCGGAGGAGGCCCTGGGGTCAGTGGGGCTCAAATCTGAATGACATGTGGTGCCTTCCCAGGAAAATAATGTTTAAGGATTCCCAGTGTGGATGTACCTTCCCTTGTAAGATTGTTAAATATGAACAAACATGAAACTGGGCATATATACACAGGCTTGTAACTTCTACAACCATAAAGTCAAAATAAATTCATGGTTTGGACAAACCAAGTATAAAACCAGTAAAACTCAAGTTAACAACATTAATTGAATGAGACAGATGATCTGCTTTTGTGGAGTAACTCACCCCCCAGCTTTGTCACCTGTGTAAGTAGTCACTTCTTTGGGCCAGGCATTGTTCCATGACACAAATCTCACAAACTCCTGTGAAAATCTTGGCTGTGAACCGTTCATGAGGTCATTTGGCAAACGCAGACCTGACTCACGGTCACCTGTGTTTTCTTCTCACTGGCTTGAGACAAGGAAAAGAGCACATCTGGGCCCCCAGGTGACCATGGACACAGAGCAATGCCGGCACTGCGAGACCACCCAGATGCTGCTCCTATTCATCAGGTTCATCAAATGGAAAGAATTTCTTATTCAAAATTTTTAAAGTTCACACAGAGAACTCCCAAAATATATTAGGAGGCTCTCAGAGGAGTTCTGATCCTGTTTAGAGAGGAGAAACAAGCCCAGAGAACTGCCCAGGGAAGCCGCTGCAGAGGTCAGGGCTGGTGTAGCCAGCGCGCTCTGCTCTCCTCTGCGCCACCTCTGATGTGGACTGTGCATAAGATTTGGCTTCCTGTTTTAAATGTTCATTCAACTGAACTGAACACTTAAAGTTCATTCTTCAAAGATAGTAAATTGAACTAGGGAGTTCTTTTTTTTGTTAATTCTCACTTGAGGATATTTTTCCCATTGACTTTTTAGAGAGAGTGGA
>NW_005319444.1:0-1143 GCF_000412655.1 Myotis brandtii
ACTCATTCATTCATGACACAGTGTGTTCCAGGATGTGTTTAGGTCTGGGGGACACAGTGCTGAACATGACAGTTGTGTGAACATGTCTGCAGTTTCCTGAGCCCAGCAAGCAACGTCATCCTTGCTTTTTAAGCTTTGCTTTTTCCTGCGTGGTCTGTCCGGGGAACACCTACCCAATGTTTATTATGAGCTCACATGTAATCATCTTTCAAAAACCTTTCTGGACTCTCTAGACCCTACTCTAGTTTTTCTTTGTGACATGCTTTACCCCAAATCTACAATTACTAGAATACTTTACTAAACTATTTTGTTTATATCTAAGTTACTTGAGAACAAGAACTATATCTAGTCCATCTCTGTATTGCTAATACCTGGCACAGTATGGACAGATGTAGGTGTTTGGTAAATGTTTGCTGGCTGGCTGGATGTCTGACCAGTCGGCACTGTGATTTTCTTCTACTTACATCATCACATAAACCGTCAGAAACGCAAACATTTCATCACATGCTGGTTGAGTGGGAGAAGCACCTTTGTTACTTGTCATTGTGAGCCATGCGTGGGTCCCTTTTCCTAGCGAGGCTTACATAGCCTCCTAAAGTCTTCACTACCTTCCTAAGGCTGAGGATAAAACGAACCATCATTCTGCTAAGGAGCCACGCTGTTAGCTTTGGGACAATTAGCAAGACTATAGGTCCCAGCCAAACTGACATTTTTTCAGCCTGGACCCAGTGGTTCAGCCCTTCCTCCACACAGGACTAGGGCTAGGCGGAAGCTCAGAAGGAAGAGGGGTTGGAATTGCTATAGCTTCATCTTCCCATTCCAGTTCCACATTTTTATGTTTCCCTGATATGAGCTCTAAACATAACAGCTTAGTCCAGTGCAGGCCACCCCAGTGCCTGTGGGGCTAGCTTCTGCTTATCTTGGTGCATTCCAAGCCATCAGTGTGCTTCTAAACTCTGAGACTATGTATTGAGAAATACTGAAGAGATGAAAAACATAATTGTCCTGACCCTCCATCTCATCCAGTGTCTGAGGTTGCAGATTTTTCTTGAAATTTCTGGGTTACTTTTCAATTAGGATCAGATGCAGAGACCCAGATAACAGGGAATCAACCAGAAAGTTAAATGCCTTCACATTAGCAAC
>NW_005319445.1:0-1143 GCF_000412655.1 Myotis brandtii
TCTTCTCAAACCATGACCAAGGATCACAATTACCAAATAATAACGATAGGCTTTGTTTGTTTTTTCTGTATTCACAGAGAAGATGGGAAAAGGCAAAGTAAATGGTTTCACATTCCTTTAAAAATTGCTTGGAATTAGATACTACACTGGACATATTTCATAGGTTGACATATTTGATTCCTTAAGAATTAAGGTTATAGAGGTTGTACCTGGTGTCTTCATTTAGTGAATGCTTAAAATATATTTGTTGGATAAATGAATGAGATGTATTGGAACTTGACTGATCCAAATTTCCATAAAAAAGTAAAAAGTAAAGACTTGAAACAAAAGCTTACTGGGGGCTGCAATCTCAAGAAAGCAAGAAGGAAACAAAAAAAGAGGTAAAGGGGAAAAGACAGATTTCTGGGTGTGCAACCAGGGTTATCAGTGCTCTGATTCCTTGGTGTTGCAGTACATTTTCAAAGAGGCTACACAAAATCCTGTGGCTGTCCAAAATAATGGCCACACAAGCCCAAACTTGTTTTAGCATTCTTTCCCACTCTGCCCATACAATGGGAAGGAGGAAGAATACTGTGTCTTCCGGCTCCTTCCTGTCCTTGATATCTTATTGATGCCCCAGGCTAGAGTCTACCTCTGGGCATTAGCTGCACTTCTCAATTGCCCTTTGAAACCAGAGCCTCATAGGATACTTTTAGATGGTGTGTAGACAAGAGGACCTCTCTTTGGAAGTCAGAGCTGGGCATGGGGCTACTCAATTTGCAGCCATAGCAACATGGATCTGGGAGCATAGAAAGGAATTCACCCTTGTTAGGCCCTCTCCAATCTGAAAGCAAAGCTAGAGTTTTCAGCCAGAGACGGGGTGGGAGGATGGCATCATTTGGGGGGGGGAGGGAGGTGGAGAGGTGGGGGGTTATAAAATCTGAGTCCAATATACAGATGCAATTGGCCTTTTCTCTGCTCATGTCTTTTCTCAGACCCAGACATATAGCTTCTTGCGTTATTCTTTCTTCCTTTATTCATCAAGTACTCCAGACACGTGGTCTGCTTTTCTCTCCTTTTGGCAACTGCTGCCATGTACTTTGCCCCTAAGGAATGTTCTCCCCATGTCTATGCCTCACAGAGTAATAGTGAACTGCTTCTCTC
>NW_005319446.1:0-1143 GCF_000412655.1 Myotis brandtii
AAATAAGAAATGCCAGTGATGAAGAGTGAAGAGGAAGGTGAAGTCAGAATTTTGTAATATTTAATGTGAAATTTGACAAGATAGAAAAATATCTCAAAATAGAGTCTGATACACAAATAACCCATTTTATTAGCCTCAAGCACTATTCCTGGAACCTAAAGCATAGGTAAGAAAGCACAGAGAAAATGGAATTGGACACTGAAACTATTTAATTAACCCAGAAGAAGGCAAGACAAAAGGAACAGCAGGGGAACAGAAACAGGAGAGAAAGGTAGAAAACAATGAGGACTGTGGTAAATTTATCACAAACAATCTAACTGAGCATAAATTGAATGAGCGCCCAGATGAAAAGGCAATGAAGGAGCAAAGCCAAATCATATTCTGTCATTTAGGCAATTTGAAAACATATGTTTCAAAGAACCAGGGAAAATAGAGAACTACCACACATACAGTAATCATAAGGAAGCTGGTATGGTTATAATAACAATGGACAAAGTGGACTTTATGAGACAAAGACCAAGACAAGAAAAGATGGGGATTGCATGATAATGAAATTAGCAATATCCTATGAATACATAACAACATTAAACATATATGTAACAGATGATAGGCACCAAAAACCATGCAGCAAACAGCTGGCAGAATTAAGGGAGAAATAGATAAATGTACAATTACAGTAAAATATTTTAACAATATCCTCTCAGTAAATGATAGAATAAGAAGAAATAAATTTTGTGAGGCTACAGAAAATATAAATAACACTAACAGCAAAATTGTCTTTATTAACATAGAAAACGACACCCATGAAAACAGTATGCATGTCTTTCAAGGGCACATAGACTATTCACCAAGACAGATCATATGGTGGTGGAATAATAGCTTCTATGAATTTTAAATGACTGAAGTATTACTTGTATTACATTCTGAATACAATGCTTTAGGCATTTGTCTCAGTCAATCTAATCAAATTAAGAATTACATTGTTGGGAAAAAATGGCACTTTGCTTTTTCATATCTGTCCATCATCTTTCCTTAAGTCAGTGTTTGACATAAATCCACAGTGTAGTTAATAGTAATACCATATAGTTGATATAGAAAGAGAAAGATTTAATATAATCTATACATTGAATTTTTGCATGTCTT
>NW_005319447.1:0-1143 GCF_000412655.1 Myotis brandtii
GAGTCCTTGCCCTCTGTCTTTCTCCATTAAGAGGTAACATTCAACAGCAGCTGGCATGTTGCCTGGTCATTTGCTCTTTATATGTTACACTTTGAATAGACAATCCAAGACATTCAAAATCATCTGAGAAGTAGAGATTGGGACCTATAAACTTAGAATTCAGTGGCTTAGAAAGCCTCCTGCACCATAGATTGAGGTGGTGGGATATAGCCAGAACAGCCCAGTAGATCACACTTGGTCTATCATGTGTGTTAGTCTCTGTTAAAGTATGGGTTCTCTGTGATTCACTGGACAAAGACTACCTTTCTTATCTAAAGATGCTTAAACCAGATTTGGCTAGATGAACATCACACTGAGTTCATAAACATCAAATATCTCCAGACTCAGTATTTTATCCTGAGATCTATAACATTTTGATCCTAGTTGCAAATGAATCAAAACTGGTATTTAATTGTGGAAGTCTGAGAATAATTCTAAATTCTCAGCCAAGGAATGGATCAAATCACTTCATCACAGGATAGTAAGAGGAAATTGTGCACAAACCATCAGCTCTGTACCACCACAGAGATTTATTGTGAAACTAAAAGGAATCGAAATATATAGTGTCTAGAACACTGTCTAACACATACTAGTAAGAGTTACTATCACTAGTATCAATTCAAATTATAGTTTCAAATGCAATGCTATGAAATATCAACTAAAAATAAGTAAACTAATAGGGAATAACGAACAGTAGTGGCAGGCTTATGAAAGTAAAAAAAAAAAAAAAAAATCACTAGCAAAACAAAAAAGCAAAAGAAAAAAAAAGATAGTTTCCCTCCTAGGTAGTAGTCTGAGTTTCTGGATTTGAAATTTCCCACACAATTTCAACTGGATATTTAGGGGCACACAGATCCATGTTTGACTCCCATAGACATTAGATGTGTTCTTCTGTCTTTCATTGGAAAGAATATTGAAATCAGAATGCTGCTTCTACTTCTTGTTAAAGGAGAATTCGTGAAAAAATTCTTCTCTAAATACAACTCCTTTCAGAAAATTAACATTAGTTAGTTCAGGCAAATTAGTGACATGATCATTTGAGCCTTCACTTTCTTTTTATAACTCCCCCTCCTAAAATTTAGCCCCTTTTGCCCTAACCGTTTT
>NW_005319448.1:0-1143 GCF_000412655.1 Myotis brandtii
AGTGGGTGAGGAGGGAGGGTAGAAAATGGGAAGGATTTTTCCCTCTGAAATTAGCTTAGTGTATTAATTCAGAAAGTAGTCGGTTCCATCTGATTGTAGGCTTCCATAATCTGAACCATCTGCCCCTGCATCCGAGGTAGCTCGCCTCTAATCCAGCTTACAGCCGCAAACCACTCTTCTCCATCAGGACGCCCTTGAGGACATGAGGCCCTGCAAAGCCCTTTGCTCTTAAAGGCCTGGCTGTCATTGAAGATATTTGGAGAGTTTGTCTTTTTTCTCTTCTTCAGGTTTAGTCTGAGTTTTGGGGTTTCTTTTTCTGGAGCAGAAACAATGGCTTTCTTTATGAAAACTATGATAAGTAACCAGGTAAAGAATTTAGGATTTGGTGGCAGGTCTGAAGAAAATAAAGAAGAAGGAGGGACCTCGGATGCTGCCGCAGCTCAAGGGATGACCAGAGAGGAATATGAGGAATATCAGAAGCAAATGATCGAGGATAAGTGAGTACCTGCTACTTCATTTCCCTTTAAAAACAAAACGGAGTTCCTGCCGGCCTTACCTTCACCTGTTCCCTAGTATCCTTCTCTTTGCTCTGTAGATGCCTTTCCTTGTGCTGTCTGTCTGCCTCCAACCTTGTGAAAGTGTTCTGCTAAAGTGAACAGTTTTGTAGCATCAGCAGTTACTATATCCTACCTGCATGAATAGAAATGAAAAAGAAAAAGTGAATCTATATGCTGTTTTTAAGCAGCTTAACACTTTCTGATCGGGGCACGTTGTAATCAACCTCAATTTAAATATTCGCATGAAAAAATGTGAGCCTATCTTTATCGGTTTTCTGAAATTCACCCTCCTAGCACGTAGAAAGCTTTCAAATTGTAAGAATTAAGACTTGGCACCTGGAAGAGGGCCTTAAAGAACATTTAGTGCAGCCATCTTGATCTCACATGTTGCAAATAAAAGCCTAGAAAGCACAACGTGACTTGCTTTTCAGACTATGAATAAATTTGTGGGCTGTGTATTATGAAAATTTTAAAGATACAGAAAAAGAACAGTATAATGAATACCCATATATACCTATTATAGATTTTAAATCCTCACCTGAGGATACTTTCATTGATATTTTTAGAGAGGGGGAGAGAGAGAGAG
>NW_005319449.1:0-1143 GCF_000412655.1 Myotis brandtii
CAATATAGTAAAAATCATTTTCATATAATTTTTTAAAACTTATTTGAAATCAAATCACAGTGGTTAACTGTCTAGTGTGGCTTACACTGTTTCAAAAGAAATTAAGAGCAAACAATACTCATAATATTTATGGAAATCCAACCAGAAACCTATTGACTAAAACCAACAAAAGCTCATTTAACACAAAGAGCTATATGCCTGTTATCAGAATCCAGCTGCAATTCTTTTCATCTTAGTTGTTACCATGGCAAATTGGAAGGTTAAAGATTCCTCGTTTGACATTTGAATATTATTTCAGTTAACTATTTATAAATATGAGATCAGGAACAAACGTGAGGAACTTATTAGAATGCTACGTGAGAAGGCAGGATTAGCATAGAGGAAGAACTGAAGGGAAACATTTTTTAAAACTATGTGAGAGTCAGGCAGAGAAGGTGAAGTTGGCATTGAGTGGAGTTCCTAGCTCTTTAGACAGGGTATGCTAGGTCCAGATATTGATTAATCATAACTATATAGTCTCAAGATTAATTTAAATTTCTTACTGCAGCAGTTAAGCAAATTATAAAACTATACTCACTGACACTAGCTGTTAAGCAAATATTTGGACTTGTTTTATTTGGTCCCATTTCAAGTTTGCCCTGGAGACATATTACAGATGACTTACCTAAGGTAACCTCTTGGTTGAAGGGTGAAGGGTCATTTAAGGGAAATGGGGAGAAACCTGAAATATGAAGGAAACTGCTTCCCCAGTCTCCTAGGAGGGAGGAAGCAGATTGGCAGAGGGTGTTTATTTAAATTACTAAATTACCTTTAGAGCAACTTGAGGCCAGGGAGGTACTTATTTGCAAAGCTGTAATAGAATGTCTTTAGCAAGAAATCTTAAGTAAGGGCTAAACCACTTCAGGACCTTGGCTGGAAATTTGAACTATGAACATTAAGCAATCAGCAAGGAAATAATATAGCATTATTTCATCGATAGAGACTGTGCTATAAATAAGCAGAAATAAAGGAAGGAAGCAGTATACTCCTTTGCTTTGGTACTAAATTAAATTTCCCTGGCAAGGAAGAACATAAATTAGGAAAACATAACTTGCTTCCAAAGCAGAGCAATAAAGATATTTTGAAATATCTTTAAAAAAAAAA
>NW_005319450.1:0-1143 GCF_000412655.1 Myotis brandtii
ATATGATTCAACCCTGTCTCTGCTGAACTGGCTCAAGGAGTGACAGGCAGCCCGGACCCCCTGGCTGTCGGGCTACAATTCCAGATCGATGTCAGGACGGAAGCGGAGAGGCTTGGCCTCAGCTTCTGCCTGTGGATGAGACTGGCCAGGGTCCCTCATCTGGCGAATGCTGACTCTCAGGGGTGAGAAGTGCCTGCCGCTCCCCTGGAGATTCCGCGAGGGCTTGTGAAGTTTCCCTTCAAAACACTGAGAACCTTGGGGAAAAAACCTAGCGCTTCTCCAAAGAGACAGAGGCCAGGAGCCTGTGTGTCCCGGAGACCGGACTGTCCTGCGATCCTGGGGAGCCACCCTGGTGCTGGGGCCCTCCCCGCCGCGCACCATCTCTCGCCTGACTCGGTGGGCTGTCTCTCTGATGCCTGCTCTCAGGCCAGCAGGGCTTTAATGCCAAAAGCACAGGCTCCATCCTGGCTTTCTCAGGGGCCCAGGGAACAGAGGGTGCCTGGGAGCCTCCCCCGGTCCTCCTCCCGCTCCAGGAAGTCCTCCGGGGCGCGCACCCTCCTCCCACAGTGGCCTCCTTCCACCTCACACTTGCAAAGCAGGGCTCCGGTTCCTCAGCCTTGAACCCACAGTCCACGTTATGAAACTTCTTCCTTCTCCCACTGCTCTCTCCAGAGAGGGCGGGTGTGTTCTGGCTCCGGCCACGGAAGCAGGTTTCTTCTGGAACAGTCTGGAGAAGAACTGGGTCACAGAACCACCCCAAGAAAACAGCCGGGTATTGCCAAACAGCCTGCCAGTTCCCAAAAGCGCGGTCTCCGCTGCTGTGCTTGTCTGAGACCCAGGCTCCCACCTGCCAGGCAGCTGGCTGCACGAGCCCCGGTCCCTGCAGACAGGAGGGTCCGCAGGTTGGTGTCCTCCTGCCCCTGGGAGTGTTAGGGGCAGAAGTAGAATAATGGGGACCAGCTATAGTTATAAGAAATAGGAATCGTAGAAACATTAATCTGTTCACATAAGGAAACATTCAAACCTGGAAAGAATTGTTTAATTTATTTGAGCCGAACTGTCGACAATTGCCAGGAAGCAGAATCTAACAGATTGGGATAATGCTCCCGGAAATGGTGATTTTTTAAACCTATTTCTATAAAT
>NW_005319451.1:0-1143 GCF_000412655.1 Myotis brandtii
GTCCATTTCCAGCAACTCTGCCTCATGCCATCTTCGAAGCAAGAGGTCACCCCAGAGTCACCACGCTCCTGACTTCTAACAACAAAAATTAGTTTTCTCCTCTTTTGTACTTTTTATAGAAATGGATTCATATAGGATGAGCTCTTTTGTATATGGCTTCCTTTGCTCAGTTTTATAACTGTGAACATCATCCATACTGTTACACATAGTTGTTAGTATTCATTCTCATTGCAGTAGGATAATCCATTATGTGCATATAGCACAGTTTGTCTGTTTTGCTGTTCAAGGACATCTGGATAATTCCCACATGGGAACTGCTGGCTATTATGATATTGCTGTCACAGGCATTCTGGTGCAGGGTATGACTATATTTCTGTTGGATGTCCATCGAGGGGTGGAATGGCTGGGTCGTAGCGTGTTCATATGTTCAGCCTTGTAGACCTAACCACGTTGTTTCCCCAAAGTGCTCCTGCCAATTTACACTCCACCAGAGCATGTGACCATTCTGCTGGTCACAGCATAACCAACACTCGGTATTGCCAGACCTTCAAATTTTAGTGTTAAATGATTCTAAACAGAAACATGAATGATTTCAATGTTAACGTCTATTTTGTAATATTTCTATCATGGCTCATGAGACTTGACAGCTCCTTTGCACCTATTATCCATTTAGCAAACATTTACTGAGCCCCTACTATTTACTGGACTCTGTGTACTGGTGCTAAAGAGAGAGAGAAGAAGACCAAAGATCTCTGTTCTGAAGGAGCTCCAGGAACCTCTTTAGGTCTCAGTTCAGATGTCACCTCCACAGACACCTGAGCACCTGCCACCATTGTCTTTTTGCCTGCTTCATTTTCTTCATAACACGTAACATCATTTAAAGTACTTTATTTATCTGTTGGTTTAATTGTTTGATGTCTTCATGAGGGCAGGACTCTTGTCTGTTTGATATTCTCTAGTTCCCAGAACAGTTTCTGGTACATAGTCAACATTCATTAGACTCTTTGAGTGAACAAATGATTGAATAAGTGATAGGCAGGATGACAGCTGAGATCTTAGATTAAAGTACTGGCCATGCCACTTAATAGCTATGTGTAAGAAAAAGCTGTGTGGCCCTGGCTGGTTTGGCTCAGTGGATAGAGT
>NW_005319452.1:0-1143 GCF_000412655.1 Myotis brandtii
ACTGCTCTAGAGGGTTTTGCTCTGACCCCTCTCAGATTTTCCAGGGTCATGTATTAGTCTTCTAGAGCTGCCAGAACAAACGATCACAAACTGGGTAGCTTAGAACAACGGGATTTTATTGTGTCAGTGCTGGAGGCAGGCTAGACATCTAAAATCCAGGAGTTCGCTGGGCCAAGCTCCCTCTGAAGGCCTTGGGGAAGGATCTGTTCCGGTTTTCTTTCCAACTACTGGTAGCCTCAGGCGTTTCTTGGCCTGGAGATGTCTGCCTGCTTCCTATGCCCTCACATCGTCACCTGCAGTGCATGTCTGTCTCTTTGTGGCTAATCGCCTCTTCTTATAAGGATACCAGTCATAGTGGATTAGAGCCCACTCTACTGACCCCATTTTAATTTGATCACCTTTGCAAAGACCAGATCTCCAAATAAGATCTGAGGTGCCGGGGATTAGGACTTCAGCATATCTTTGGGTGTGGGGTACAGTTCAATCCCTAACAGGGCATCTGTCTTGAGTCTAACTTCCCAGATGCATCGAGTGGAAATACATAAAGATCACTCAGATGAGAACAGCAAAGGCTATTTATCCAGAGATTGCTATAGTAAGGGAGTCAGATCACCAATTTGTTGGTTTCAAAAGCAGGCCGAGGAGGGAAAGCTTGATAGAAGTAGAAAGAGAAGGCCCAGGTGTGCCCCGATCAGAGGCTGTGAGCATGGAGATCCTATAGGTGGGCTATGGGCACACCCTAGCTTTCTACTTTTGGTCCTAAGTTGGAATCAAGGGCAGAAATTAGGGAAGCTGTCAATTATTAACCGAGTCCTGGTTGATTTGAGTCAGTGGCTACAGGAATTATTGTTGGGCTTCTTGGAGTGGTTACCGAAGACTGGGCCACAGTTCCATTTTGAAAGATGGTTTGGCCATTGTCTGTTTTACCAACCAAAATTAAATGTAGACTGTGACGAAGAATGGAAAGCATTTATTTGAGCAAAAGAAGCTGCCGCCCTGGAGACACAGATTATTTAGATATCAACCTAAATTGGGAGAACAAAGAGAGGCAGGGTCTATAAAGGCAAAAACCCCAAAGTGTAAGTCTTTCCAGGCTTGGTTCGTTTCAATAACAAAGGAGGTGGTGAAACTAGGAGCTTCCCT
>NW_005319453.1:0-1143 GCF_000412655.1 Myotis brandtii
CCTCTCCCTTCCTCTCTGAAATCAATTAAAAAAAAGAACTTGGGAGCCTTGCAGGCTTCAGTGCAGGCTCTGAGTGAAATTAAAGGGACAGGAATTGCTTCTTATTGTAATGTGAAGACTGTCGTGTGGAAATACCGACAAAAGAGAAACACCTGGTAGGGAAAGCATTAGACAGATAATGACAGCAATGTGAGGTGACAGAGAGGGCCTGGAAAGCTACTTCAGAAGGGGCTGATCCTGGAGGGCTCTCTGAGGAGGTGACATTTCGGTGAGCCCTGAGGGACACGAGCCACAGGAAGGGCTAAGGGGAAGGGTTCTAAGCAGAGGCATGGCCTCTCCAACATCATATCTCATCACCAAAATTCATGGTTCATCACTGATTCAGCAAATGTTATCAAGTGCCCATGGAGGACCCAGCATCCTGTCAGTCATGAGAGCCACCAGCCACGTGTGGCTATTGAGCACTTGAAACATGGCTGGTCCAAACTGAGACATGTTGTGAGGGCAAAACAACAGATTGCAAGGACTTAGTAAGACAAGAGTGTAAAATGTCTCAATTTTTTATATTGGTTATGTGTTGGAAGGATATACTGGTTTAAATTGTTTTCTCCTTTTACATTTTTCATAATTGATTAAATAGCACATGTAAAGCTACATTTGTGGCTCGGATTCTGTTCCTACTGGACTCGCTGGCTAAGATGCTGGGGAAACGTCAGGGTGGCAAATGGACAAGGCCCTGCTCGCTCAGAGCTCACATTCAGTGGGAAGGTGCAATACCCGGGCCAGACAACCAGCAGCGGGGAAGTCTCAGTCATACACAGACTAAAGCCAATAAAACGGGATTGGGTGAGACTAGAGAGCAGTTGAGGAAGGGCAGGGCCTCGCTGGGCAGTGAAAAGGAGATTGCCTCTTGGAGGTCTGGGGGAAGAGTATTCCAGCCAGAAGGACCAGCAAGTGCAAAGGGCCTGAGGTTGGCTGTGCTCAGGAGTGCGGGGACAGCCTTAGGAGACGATGTTGGGGGCCAGATCACGCAGGACCTGCAAGCCATGGGAGGGCTTTGAGGAGCAGGGAAGGGACAGGATCAAGTGTGAGCATTAGAAATACCCCTTTGGGGGAGAAACCAAGATGGCGGCATAGGTAAAC
>NW_005319454.1:0-1143 GCF_000412655.1 Myotis brandtii
GGGCACTCTGATCGCCACTGGACTCAAACTCAACGGTCACTCTGAGCGCGCCTGGAGCTGAACTGATTTTTGGATGTGATCATGGGATTTTGGTGATTTTGAAAAAAAGGAGTCCTTTCCAGGGAGACACTTAGAAGATGAAGACCCTTGTCTGGGTTTTGCGTCAAAGCCACGTGGAGCGAGTGGGGGGTGGGGATGTGGGGGAGGACAGGGGCAGCCCTGCCCGCGGAGCCGGGTGGGTGGAGGGTCCGTCACAGCACTCCCTCTGCTCCTGTGCACCCTTAAGATCTTCCTCAATAACGTCAAAAACCCCAGCTGAAAAGAGGTGGTTCCCGGTGAGGATGTGGGGGACACCTGAGCTGGGGCTGTGTGGACACAGAGCAGGAAGGCAGCTTCCGGATGACAGGGCCCGAGGCCCACGGACAGGAGCCTGGGAGGCCCCGCCACGCGGCGAGCATGGCCAGGAAGGGGCCTGACGCCCGGGGAGGAGCCGTGTGCCGATTCGAGGAAACACTGGAAGGGTCTGCAGCCCAAATCGCAGGGGCAGGGAGCCCGGGCCATACCTCGTGCCGCTTCTGGGAGACGTTGAGTGCGCTCACAGCAAACACGGCTTCCCGGGCGCCCACGTACAGGATGTCCTCGTCCTCGCTCAGCAGCAGGGCCGAGTAGTTGAAGATGCCCGGCTGGTGAAACTGCGCCAGCTGCACCTCTGGGGAGAGGGGGCGCATTAGGCATTTCTGAGCCCAGACACACCCTGAGCACGTCTCCCTCAGTGTGGTGCCGCGCTGCCAGGGCCGGTGTGGACCCCCTACCACGGTGGCCAGCCCCGCCAGCCAGAGCTCAGGCACCTCTGGGTGGAGCAAAACTGCCGAGGCAGCCACCAAGTGCGTGGGGACCCCTGAGAGGCCCGAGCCACTGCGCTGACCAGTGCGGGGCCTGGCTCCCTAAGCCCACTGTTTGAGATCCAAACCGTGCACCCCGTGTGCCTCAGGCAGCGTGCCTCCCAGGAGCACGACCTCTACGTGTGTGAATTCTCGGGAAAGTGACGCCACAGCAGCAAGGCCCTGGCACCACGACCTTGTGACCTCCCAGGAGACTGCTGGCCAGACACCGCAAGCTGCTGACCGTGGCGGCTCCCTCCCC
>NW_005319455.1:0-1143 GCF_000412655.1 Myotis brandtii
CACCAGGGTGCCTGAAAGAGCCTTAGGGGGTGGAGTGGGGTCTGGGGAAGAAAATGGGGCACAGACCCCAAATAGAATAGGGGTTGGCTTATATCCCAGAACATTCCAGAAACACAACCAGCAGCTCACAGGGGCCTGGCAGGGGGTCACCCAGAGAATCTGAGCCCCCAGCCTGCAGGCCGCCTCATTTGTCCACGTGTGGTTTCCTCCCTGTGGCTTTGTCCTGGCACCTTGGAAATGACAGGTCCCTCCCACCCTGGCCCCTGCCCGCCCTCCCTGCTGTGCTGGAAGGAAATGCAGGCTCATCCCACTGTTAGCCTGAGCAGAGGAGGGGGCAGCTGACCTGAAGAAACAGCATCTGTGACGGGCCACAGCCAGAAGGAATCATGGAGGGAAATTCTCTCCTTGGGGACTGAGCCCCGTTTTCTCCCCGGGCCCCACTCCCCTCCTGTCCACCGTAGGGTCCTGTTTAGGTCCTGACGCCATCCTCCCCACCCCCTTTCTCCCTCAGTCCCATCCTCGGGCCCCACCAACGTGTCTGCGCTGGCCACCACCTCCAGCAGCATGCTGGTGCGCTGGAGCCCGGTCCCCGAGGCCGAGCGCAACGGGCTCCTGCTGGGCTACAAGGTGAGTCCCGCTCCGGGGTCGGGAGGAGGCCGAGGCTCTCACCCGGCTTCCCCATCCAGGGTGCCCTGCCCCCTGGGGCTCAGTCTCTGCCTCCAGAGTGGGCACAAGGGATCTGTCTGGCTTCTCATCCACTGGTCGCCATGGCAACCAGAGTCCTCCCTTAGGGGTTGGGCGGGGGGCAGTTTCCAGGGAAGGCATGGGGTCCTTGGAGCTGCTCTGCCTCCCCCAGGAGGCCACGCTGGGAGCCCCAAGCCTCTCTCAGCTCCGATGGGCGCAGCGTCAGTTTCTATCACCTTCTAGAATCCCTCCCCAAAGCCGAACCTACCTGCCTAGTCCAGCCCTGGCCTGGAAGTCGGGAGATGTGCCTTCAGGTCCCGGCTCTGCCGCTACTGGCTGTGTGACCTTGAGCAAGTCACACGCCCTCTCTGGGCCTGTTTTCCTACCTGGGTGCTCTCTAAGGAAACTCCCAGCTCCCTGGCTGAGTGCGTCTTTGGGCCCCTGCCCCCCCCCCCCCCC
>NW_005319456.1:0-1143 GCF_000412655.1 Myotis brandtii
ACTCAGTGACAAAGTGCTGACAGAGTGCTAGTGTTAAGTACTGAAAACCCCACGTCTCTGGAGGGGAGTGTGGGGGCAGTGGGCTTCCACGGGCCCTGATCTTGGTCTGCACAGACCTCCAGTCCCGGGAGCTACCACTAGCCTCAGTTGAGGCTCTGGTGGGCTCTCGAGGGGGAAGTTGGTACAGATCAGTGGCGTGTTGGCAGGACAGGGCAGAGTGGTCAGGGCAGAAGTGGGAGGGGGTGGGGGCCAGAAAGCCCTTTAGGCCTCACCGAGGGCCCAGATCTTCACAAGTGTGGGCTGACTAGTGGTCAAAGCCTGTCCTCCACTCCTACAGGAAGGCACAGGTTGGCAGGGCAGAGGGCCTGGCCATGGACCCAGCCAAGAAGGCAGGGAACAAAGAGCCACAGGGCAAGCAAGGCTGAGGGCAGTTTCTTGGATGGGGGACCCCGGGTCCTGCCCAAATCCTCACACTTCCCTGCTGCCTCAGTCTTTCTCCCATGCTAAGGCCACCTGCCAGGAATGTGCTGGGGCTCCGGGAAGCCAGAGGGCAAGAGAAACCCCCAGAATGGCTGCGAGGTCATGGGGGATTTCCATTACTTGGTTGTGTTGACCAGGTCCTGGGGCAGAGAAGAGCAGGGCAGTAGGGGTGGTGGCTGCAGAGAGGTGGCCATCCTGCTGCTCTGTCTCCCGGAATATCCCTGCAGCCCTCACCCCACGGGCTGGGCCATCTTGGCATGCAGGCTCTGGTGGGCGATGAGGTGGGCGCGCTGCTTGAAGCTCTTGTCGCACTCTCCGCAGCGGAAGGGCCGCTCGCCAGTGTGCACGCGCCGGTGGTCCAGCAGGTAGGAGCGCAGCGAGAAGCTCTTGCCGCAGTCGCTGCAGCTGAAGGGCTTCTCACCCGTGTGGATGCGCTGGTGGTCCGCCAGGTTGGCGCTGCGGCTGAAGCTCTTGCCACACTCAGAGCAGGAAAAGGGCTTCTGGCCCGTGTGCACGCCCTGGTGGCGCACCAAGTCCGAGGAGCTGCGGAAACGCTTGTCGCACTCCTGGCACTTGTGGGGCTTCTCGCCTGTGTGCGTGCGCTGGTGGCGCGCCAGGTCTGAGCCCCAGCGGAAGCGCTTGCCGCACTGGCCGCAGCTGTGT
>NW_005319457.1:0-1143 GCF_000412655.1 Myotis brandtii
ACTAAAGAACAGCCTAAATTTAGCTGATTTAATTCTCATTTCACTACCCTGCTGTCTGCAAAGGGCAGACACTTCAGTGGGAGTTTAGTCTGACAAGAAAAAACATCCGCACAGCACTGACTTACACTCTGGCTTGAAAGATGCCAGCACAGGTTTGAATTAATAAGAGCCTCTGACGACCACAAGGTCTACATGTGGAAACATGCCATGTGTAAATTTCTATTCTTTCCCCCTCCATCTCTCTTTACAGATCACTCCCCTAAGTTACCATCCCACGTCTCACTCATTCAAAAGCCTTAAAAATATGATGAGGACATAAGGAATTCCCTGCATGGTCATTTCCACTGGAGACTAAAGCCTGAGGAGAATGAGACAGGAACTGCCCAGACCCCTGCCCAAATCTGGGCGCTACAGCGTCATTATCTCAGAAACACCTTCCAGCTGTTGGAGCCACATTCCTTGGTTCGTGGGTCAGACAGGCAGAAGGATGATCATCCCGCGTGCAGACAGAGTGACATGTACCCACAGCAGTGCCAAAACACCGGCGAGAAACAGACCTTCAACTCCCTCCTGCTGTTGGCTACTACATTTCACTACATTCACTTTTGTTTTAAAGCTTTTATTTAAATGGAACTGTTCACAGGTTGATGTAAAGTGAGAACAGAATGAACCTTATTCACCCTCTTCAACAATTACCAACATTGTGCTATTGAGATTCCATCTTTACACCCAAACTCTTCTTGCTTCAGTGTGTTTAAAGTAAATCTTAGACACCATACCGTTTTGCCTGTAAATACCTAAACACACATCTTTCATAGATAAGGACATTTTAAAACATGATCACCCTGACTGGGTGGCTCAGTTGTTTGGAGTGTTGTGGATTCGGTTCCCGATCAGGGCACATACCAAGGATGTGGGTTTGATCCCCGGTTGGGGCATGTGCAGGAGGCAGCCAGTCAATGTTTCTCTCTCACAACAATGGATGCTCCTCTCACCTGGACCAAACGCCAGCCTATGAACCTGGCTGCTGCCTCCAGTCTTGTCCCTCTAAACCACCCTCCCTCCATACTGCCGCCAGGGCAGTCCTTCTAAAGGCAAACAGATCATTGCACATTTCTGCTCCAATCCTTATCACAGTTCCCC
>NW_005319458.1:0-1143 GCF_000412655.1 Myotis brandtii
GAGGAGGAGGAAGGAGAGTCTGGAAGGAAGCCAGGGATCCTGAGAACGGAGGCCGGGCTGTGTCTCATTGTGTCCCTTTCCTGTGTGGAGCCAGCACGGTCCTGGAATGAACAGCTTTCGATTTATCTAGACAAATGGGTTTCTGCACCCCAGCAAGGAGCTGGAGAAAACCCAAAAGTGACACAGAAGGAGGAAAGAGTGAGGGTTGCCAACTCACGTGCCTAGAGGGGCCAGGCAGGTTGTAAATGAGTGGATCCAAGCCGGATGCACAATAGGGAATGGCAGGGACTGTGGCAAACCCCCACAGAGGGGCATGTCTGGTCTAAAGGGACAGCCAGGACCCATCGGGTCCCCCGGGAAGCTGACCCATTGGGATGTGTGCCCAGCACCATCTGCTCCAGCTACCTAGATTCCTACGTGGAAACACCCATTTCACATGTTGCCAACTAATTTCTTAAAATACTATACGGGCCAAGCAAATATATTTATGGACTCCGTGTGAATCAGAGGCTGCCAGAGAGGGACTTGTTGTCCTGCCAGGCTTCCCTCGGGCTCAGCGTGTTGTGGAGCTGGGGTGAGGGGCAGCTCCGCGTGGACTCGCAGGGGCCAGCAGCCAGCAGCCAGTCTGGGCACTTGGTGGGTGGCACCTGCACCAGATGTGCCCCTGGGGGGGCTGTGGCGGGACATGAGGCTTCAGGATTTAGATGCAACCCCAGCATCTAAGGAAAGGGGAACATTTCCACCACCTGGCGGAGTAGGGCTCCAAGATAAATTCGGCTGAGTCATGGAAAAAGTTATACTTCCTGCCTGCTTAGCTGTGTGGTCTGAACCTCTCACCTCCTCTGGTGATCTGGGGAATTTAACTATTCCTGTGCTGGTCGTGTTTTTCAGACCCGCCCC
The DNA here is from genome assembly GCF_000412655.1 of Myotis brandtii. Classification (NCBI taxonomy): domain Eukaryota; kingdom Metazoa; phylum Chordata; class Mammalia; order Chiroptera; family Vespertilionidae; genus Myotis; species Myotis brandtii. The sequence continues at coordinate 901 of NW_005319458.1, forward strand.
CCTCACCACACCCCTATGTATTTATTTACTTTATTTATGTATCACTTGGGTTGAAATCTTCCTTTTGAAATAATTATAGATTCACAGGAAATTGCAAAAAAGTAAAATTAACCGGGGGATTTTGTGCGTGCTTCACCCAGCCTTCTCCAATGGTAACCTGTTGCATAACTACCGAATACTATCACAGCCAGGAAGCTGACTTCGATACAATCCACAGGGCTTACTCAGATTTCATGTTTCACG
>NW_005319459.1:0-1143 GCF_000412655.1 Myotis brandtii
TTTTTTTTCCCCCTCATGAATATTGGAATGTCATTTATGGGAGTTTTCACTTTAGTTGAACAGGAATTGTTCCCAGTTATTCTCAAAGGAACCATAGCTGTTTAAGGCCACATGGTATGTTTGGGCAGGAAAATCTATTCTATATCCTTAATGTATTCAGTGACATTGACATGTTGGGTAAAACATGTTTTTCCTTCCCTGCTTTATATCTGTAAAAAATGCAGTACCTGACAGGCAGGACTGCCAGTCAAATACAGAAAGAGGGCAGAGGAGGAATGTTCCACCATGTGTCTTCAGTCACCATGGTTCCTCCTGCAAGCTTCCATTTATTCGTGGGACATAAAAACTGGAAAGCACCCCAGGTGCTGTCTGTCTGGCCCTGCATTTTTCCCGAGGGTCTTGGAAAATTCATTGGCTTCCACTGGGTCTCCCTGCTGGTTAGATCCAAAACAAGCACTCAGACCTTCCAGTTACTAGTTAAATATTTTTCAATCCCTTAGCATAAGGGGTGTGCAGGAGGCTCTTATTTGGTGTTTAAATATATAATTCACATTTTTTTTCTTAGTAAAGACAAAATAGAACAGTCATCATCCTGAAGCAGTTTGCTTTTTGGTTATTTGGGGTGAATTTAATGTTTTCATTGTCTCTCTGAAGACAGGTTAGGTATTTTTGTTTAGGTCATTTTGTTTGTACATTTTTAAGGAATTGAGAAGCAGGAGTTCATTTAAGTTATTCCTCATTGCTGTTGGTTTTGCAGATTTACTATTTACAGAAGTGCTGCCTTGAGAATGGTTGTTGTGTTGACACTTGTGCCGTTTTATTCCAGAGCTGAGGGCTGAAGTGGACATTATTGAGCAGATGAGCAGCAGCAGTGGGAGCAGTTCCTCAGACTCTGAGAGCTCCTCGGGAAGCGATGACGACAGCTCCAGCAGCGGAGGCGAGGACAACGGCCCTACCTCTCCTCCCCAGCCTGCACACCAGCAGCCCTACAACAGCAGGCCGGCCCTTGTCAATGGAACCGGCCGGCCACAGGGGAGCAACCAGCTCATGAACACCCTCAGTAAGTGTGCTTTCCCTTTTCTGGCCGGGACGGTGGCCTGTCAGGCCAGAGATGCAGCTTCTATTTATCTTAGGTCAGAATCT
>NW_005319460.1:0-1143 GCF_000412655.1 Myotis brandtii
TCTCTGTCTTCCTTCTCCTACGCTATTGCTTCTGAGTTTGGCATTATGGGGATTTGCACGGGGAAACTCAGCCGCATGCAGGAAGTTTTTTTATTTGAGGTTGTTGTAGGCTTCTCAGTTATATTGTCTCTCTGTTATGTATTTGGGAAAAGTTCTCTGTTCTGACCTGCTTGTGCCATCTTTTCCAGCTTTCGAGTGTTCCTGTGTATTTAATTTCCTAAATCTCTTCCTAAATTTCTTAAATCTCTTCCATTTCAGTGGAATTTGGGGAGAGTGGTGGCAACATGTGACTGCAGCCAGGTTGAACTTGAAGGCTTCCTCTCGCCTTTTCTACAGTGCTTGTGTCTGGCTTGGTTATAACTACAGTAACCTGTAACTTCAAACAGAACGTAGCTGTAGTCCTGTCCACACTGTGTCACCTGGCCTGCAAACACGTTTAATGAAATAGTATTCTCACATCAACTACGAGGGTCGGTACTTCAATTAAGACACGTAACAGTGGACCTGCCCATTTAGTCCACATTTCCCAGCTCAACATTGAGGAAAATGCTCCTTTTTATCTAAGCTTTTTATGGGTTAGGAGGCACATTAAGAACTAACTCTTTATTTTTTAATGTGGTTCAGATTACTTTTATTAACTTCTTTTGTATTTTAGTGGAAAATTATTCTTTAAAAAATCCACGAAAGCTTTTGTTGCTAACAGTCTTTTAAAGAAATCTTTGTGCAATGAACATCACACACTGTTCTCTAGACAGTCATTGAGTCTATGGCTGAAAAATACGGAGCCTTTGGTTGAATGCCAGCATTTAGCGTGTCTTTTCCTAAAACGTTATCGTAGGCCCCAAGCTAATTTTTCAAGTGAAGAAAGCTGTTGTAAAGATAAAGAGGAAAAAGGCTAATATTTTCTTACTACGACGTGCTAGTTTGCAACCGAATTGTGTTGGAGCAGAAAACTCTTCAAATATACATTTGTAAATATTGGTCAGCGTACTTGGAATCCTGTGTGAGGATCAAATGACACATCTATTTCCGTCATCATTGCCATGACAATGGGTCACTGAGGGACTTGTTCTGTGTCTGTCCTTCTTGCCCATATTCTGGCAGGTGGATGGAAGTTAATCAGTGTAAATGTGGAGTTCGAAC
>NW_005319461.1:0-1143 GCF_000412655.1 Myotis brandtii
TATATATATATATATGAATGTATTTATGCATAGACAGACACACATTTGTGTGTATGTGTTTTGTGATTTTGACATTTCATGCTAAACAATGCCTCATGAAAATACCTTCATGCACCTTCATCCCTCGCTTTATATTCCATTTTTAATGTCCATCACTCTCCTACCACCAAATAGATTCTGTCCTTCTTGCTGCTGTTTAAGTGAGAGGTGGGTGGGGTTGCATCTTGGGAGGAGGAAGAGAGTGGGAGGTGGTAGAGGATCAGTGGAGCTCCGTGGGCTGCCCTTGCATCACACCGCGGGGATGGCTGCAAGTGGCTGCCTGCAGAAGTACCCGGGGCGTTTTCCACCCAGAAGCTGGGGGTGCTCTGTGGGTGTTCTTTAGACAGCTGTCGCCAAAGCGATGAAGTGTTGCAGGCCTGAGTCTCTAGATGCTGTCCGTCAGTGGCTTTGATTCTGAGAACTAACCACTTCTTGGAGTGGAGGCATGGTTTCCCAGTAGCACCTGTCAGAATAAAAGCAAAAGGCAGAGCTGCATTTGCATCAAAGCTGGGATATCAGTGAGCAGAGATCAACTTTCTGTTTCAAGTCTTTTTTTTTTAAATGATGTTATGTAGAAATAACCAATAATTGTTGCTCACATGGCCCAAGAGAGACAACTCACAAGGAGAAGGTGAAGGTTAGCATTGAATAAAGATCTTCATCTTAGAGCAAGAGTCAGCAATTATTGTGGATTGGATTGTGTCCCCCCGCCCCCAAATTCATATGTTGAAGTCCTAATGTCAACTATCTCAGAATGTGACTTTATTTGGAGACAGGGTCTTTATACATTTGCTAATCATTTACTTTTCAAGTTAAAATGAGGCCAGTAGGACAGACCCTACCTATTCGATATGAATGGTGTTCTTATATAAAGGGGACATTTGCAGGACAAATGCACACCGGAAGAACACCATGGACAGGGACACAAGGAGCAGACGGCATCTACAAGCCAAGAAGTGAGGCCGGTAGACAACAGATCCTTCCCTCACAGCCCTGGGGAGAAACCGAACCTACCTACACCTTGACCTCAGACTTCTAGGTCCACAACTGAGAGAAAGCAGACTTCTGTTACTCAAGCTCTCTAGGTTGTGGTACTTTGCCACA
>NW_005319462.1:0-1143 GCF_000412655.1 Myotis brandtii
GGGGACTGACATCTGACTTCTCAAAGCAACAGGCATCCGGAAGACAGTAATATAATATCTTTAAGTGATGAAAGAAAGTAATTGTCAACCTAGAATTGCATTTCCAGCTGAGTTACCTTTCAAAAACAAGGATTAAAGAAATATATTTTCTGATACGCAAAGTCTGAGAGAGTTGATGGCACAGACTTGTGGCACTTCTGATGTTTATAGTTCAGAAAGAAGGAAGGTTGAGATATAATTAAAACCAAGTAAAGGAAATGGTACTCAGGAAAAAATGTAAACAGTTATTGATGGCATAAGCAATAACAGCAATAATATATAATTTATTGAGTTCAAAAAGTACAGAGCTTAAATACTGGACAATAATATCACACAAGCCAGACTTGTCATTTAGAATTAAAATAGTCAACGTTCCTTGTATTCTTCAGAAAGAAGGTAAAGTATTAACTTAAAAGTATGCTAATGATGCATGTTAATGTTTTTAAAATAATTACTAATAAACATAAATGTGGTATATAAGTTTCAAACCATTAAGGAGGAAATACCTCAATATTTCCAAAAGAATAAGAGAAAGAAAGAAAAAGGAAATAAGGAAAAAAGATATCCTTTTGTGGGTTGCCCCCAAAAGCCAAGACTGAAATTAAAGCTTGTGTACAGGTCGTCTATTTTGGGAACTGACCTGGAGAGCAGCAGTGGAGCTTGAAAAAGTGAAACAGGGAAGGATGGACAGCCAGTCCAAGGATGCATCATTTAGATAATCACCATTGAAACCTCACCAGGCACCCTGTGAGAAGCCATGAGGCAGATACCCCACAATGGTGTACCCGAGGGACCGGAGAGGGGAGTGCTTACCTGCTAGTTTCTGTCCATCACCTATTGGCCAGAGGGTGGTAGCTGCTTCAAGATTCCAGGTTTGTGCATGCGTTGGAATAGTGCATATGTTGTTGGAGCTACCACACTGGGTGGCAACAGAGCTGCCCCTAGGGGAAGAGATGAAAGACACAATGGACAGCTGAGATGAACTGTTGTTAGGTCACATCTGTGTGGAGACAGTTGCCAAAATAACTGTAAAGAAATGATGGATTAATCTGATGTAAGACTGGGCACAGGAGATATCTGATCGAAGCACAGTTAGGAAGCAAA
>NW_005319463.1:0-1143 GCF_000412655.1 Myotis brandtii
TTCAACAAATATTTACTCATCATCTACTCTATTCTAGGCCTTGTTTTAGTTCCTGGGGTTGCAAACACAAATTAAAAATTATTATTAGCCTAGTGGAGAAACATTGTTGACAGTGGATCTATCTTATGATAGGACTTCCCAAAATGTGGAGGGAAATGAGATTATCTCACATTTAAAAGTTACCCAACCAGAGTGCCATTTTGACTGACAGAGAAGTAGAAAACGGATGCAGCACAGCACGTGTTAGGCTATATATGCCTTAGACTTGAATGTGTGAACACATGTCAGTTAAGTTGAGGTGTTCCTGAAATTGCTCTTCTAGTAAGAAACCACCAGAAACCAGACACACAATTTTCAAGTGAGAAAGAGAATATGAAAGGACAATATTGACTTTTATTTTCTGTTTAGCACTAAGGTTGCAAGGATTAGGGGAAAAGGTTTTCTTTGGGCATTATCTGCCCAATAGAGTAAGCTTAGTTCATTTACTTTTTTACCCATTAGAAATGCACGATTTTTTGTTCTTTCACAGTCATACTTTCAATGATTGATTGCCAGGATCATCAGGGGCATCACATCCTAGTCACAGGAATAAAAAGAGAAGAAAGAACACAGGACTAGGAAGTGCCTGCCAGATTTCTTAGAGATATGGCTGGCAAGGCAAAATTCAGGGAAAGAAAACAAATCAAATATAACACTTCCAAGTGTCAAGCCAATCATGTCTTTATTTCTATTTCCTTTTCAGAAATGAATAAAAATATTCCTCTCTTGAGCCCATATTTCCTATCTCATAATTATTCTATCTGACTCCTTTGAACCAAAACTTCCCTTCTAAACTTTTCTCCTCCTCTGGAGGCTTCCTCCTGTATGACTGCCAGCAGGTGGGCTAGAAACACCAGAGGGACAGAAGCTAGAAAGGTTTGTCTTCTTTCAAAGTAGTTCGCCACATGTCACATTTTGCTGTTGATTGGTACCTGGGCTTGTTTGTATCTTGTCTTCTTTATCTCTGAAAGGACCATAAACGGCCTGAGTGGCCTTCATAAAATGCAGGAAGTTCACTCCAGTTGCCCTTTTGTTTATTCATTATTTTAAATGGTGAGAACTTTGTGAGTCTATTTTTAAAAAAATATATTTTATTGATTTTTT
>NW_005319464.1:0-1144 GCF_000412655.1 Myotis brandtii
CACACACACACACACACACACACACACACTCAAATCAAGAAACTGAACTATCCCGAACACTGCCTATCAAGATGGGATTCTAAAATGTCCCAGAGCAGAAGAACAAATTTAAAAACAGGATGCAGACCGTAAGTCATGGGGCAGGAAGCCCTATGATTATGCATCAAGGTGTGGCCTCTTGGAGATCCCAGCCCTGGTGAATGAATGAGAAAGGATGTAACCTACTGACTTCAATGAAAAGAAAACTGGCCAATTATAAATGCTTTTTAACGGACTCCCTTTGAAACCCTGCTCAGAGTGCAGATGCTACAAGGAGCCCCACAGGTCATTCAGTGTCTTCCTCATGTCACCAAACGGGGCTCCAGGGATCTGCCTGTCCCAGCCCCCACCTGCAAACTCAGTCGCCACTTCATCATCCACTACGTCTGGAGGGGACGCATCTCTTCCCTGAGGAGGATGTGGAAGGAAGGTGTATGGCTGGCTCTCTGGCCCTGTGGCTAGTGGCACCATCAGCATGAGAAGGTGCGGCTCTGCCTTGCCCTGGTGAGCTGGGTGAGGATGGACACCGGGGCGGCCTGCACCTGCTGCCGTCCAGCTGCCGTCACCACTGGGCCGAGGGGACCCTGCGGCGGGGTCAGGCCTCACTGACACAGACTTATGTTTACCCCAGTCTTCCAGCTCCCAGCCTTTGGGGCCACGCTGTCTGGGCGCTAACTGTCCCACTCCCCTACCTGCAGAAGATAATGGCCCCTCTGGACTTAGCTACACAGGTTTGAATCCCAGCACCACCTCTTGCCGTGAGCACATTCTATAACTTTTCTGGGCCTCGGTTTCTCCAGTAGCAAATGGATGGGCTGGAACAGCAAGACTTCCAAGACCTTTTCCAAATCCAGGCCTTGTCAGTCCTGGGGATTTATGGTGAGCAAAACACAGGCCTCCTCCAGGGCCTCCTAGGCTTGTAGCCCAGTCAATCAAATGCACAGAAAACTACAGTACTCACAGCATAAAGGGCGGGAAAAACCCTTGGGAATGTGGGCCCCCAGGACAGGGGTGAGGGGCCCAGGCAGGCATGCCGCAGGGGGCGTGGCCTGATCTGCATCCCAAGGGAAGGGAGGACTTTGCTGGACAGCTGCGGGGTGTTCCT
>NW_005319465.1:0-1144 GCF_000412655.1 Myotis brandtii
GGTGGTGGAAGTCCCCGCAGGGTCCAGAGCCCTCTCTGGCTTGGGGCAGTGCAGGAGAGGGAGGCCATGCAGCTGGCCAGGGGTGCAGGAGGGCCTCGGTCATGCCTTCTTTTAGTTCCAGCTGAAGGACAGCCGTCTGAGCCGCCACCTGTGGGGCAGAGGGTCCGTGTGGTTAGTGCACACACCTTGCTTGGGTGACGGGGCGGGGAGTGGCGGGTGTTGTGAGGGTGGGGAGTGAAAATGCTGGCTTGAGCAATTGGAAGCTTGACGTCAGGGGGCAGGTGGACGGGTCTGGGGAGCCCCGAGTGACCTGCACTTGATGGAGAGGGGAGGGCAGGCTTTTCTAGAAGGAGTTGAGGCCTGATGGGATAGGTGGGGAGAGGCACCACAGAGTTTTGAGCAGGAAAAGAAGCCCCCTTTTTGAGCCCCGTGTACAAATGGGCCTGGGACATGTAGGGCTCTAGCCCTGAGTGGTAGGCCTGGGCAGGTGAGGTGGGCGTGGTGAAGGCAGGGTAAGCCAAGTGTGCGCCAGCCAGCCGTCACAGCAATCCTCACAGGGCGGAAAATAATTCTTTAATACAGTTCAATGGGAATTTCCTTAATACCGCTGAACTATACAGTTAAAAACGGTTACTGTGATCAGTTTTATGTTACGTGTATTCATTCCGCCACAATTAAAAATAATTGTTTAAAAATTCACCTAAACTTGCATTTAAAGCCACAACCCCATCCCCCCTCTCAGTTTTTACCTGCTAACTCAGCCCCCCAAATGTACAGCAATAACAAGCATTGCTGGCACCGTTGTGGTGAACGGACAGACGGCTGGAGCCTGGCAGCGGGCTCCTCACAGGAAGAGCCCCTTTCGGAAAAGCAAATGGCAGGTTGTAGCCAGACCCATGGAACGTCTCTGTCCCTCGGATCCCAGAAATTCCACGCTGTGGTTTATTCTAAGGAAGTAAGTCATCACCAACAAGAAAGCCGTCGATAGGGAGATGTGTGCGGCTGCAGTGAAAATACCCAGCCGTGGGTGCTGATCTTAGCATGGCAGGATATTAGGGCATCAAGACAGCGATTCCAGAGACCACGGGGAAAACAGCCGGCTGCCAGGCGCACAGAGGGCTCCTCGAGCCTGGCGGAGCTGTGT
>NW_005319466.1:0-1144 GCF_000412655.1 Myotis brandtii
GCACAACAAGTGCAGGACTCATGGTGCTTGCTCCTCCCACGCTGTCTGCATTTCTATTCAGGGACTTGAAGATCAGAAAGCCCTTCTGATCCAAGGGGGTGGCATGCACATGGTGATATTTCCAGTCTTGGGTCAGGTTGGTAGATAAGATATTTGGGGCAGCAACCCTTGCTTTTCAAATATCATCATTGAGAGACTGCTGGCTCCTTTTATTGTTAAGGGGGCAGAGGCTGCATTTTTGGTTAATCTAAGCACTTCATTTAGTTTAATCCTGGTCTCTATAAAATAATTAATGCAGTCAGCAGGGTCTCTGGCAGCAGCATCCTGAAGCTATCATTATAGTAGGGTCCCAATAATTTTCCAGCCTCAGCTCATGCAGCATCCTTCAATTTCCTGACCCTAGCCTCTTGTAGCCCATATTCCAGATGCAGGAAACTATTTAAGTCCTCTGAAAATGCCACAATACTTTAGACCTCTAAACCTTGTAATATATATCCTGCTCTGCTTGGAGTACCCCCTTTCACCCATCCCACTGGAAAACCACTCATCCTTCAAGACCCAACTGAACAGTTCCTTCTGTGGCTCATTCTCTTCCTGATTTACCAAGGCAGCATTAGCATGGCCCCTCTGTGTTTCTATTGCACTTATAACAAAAGAAAACTATTTTCTATTACAGTACTTGCCCCCATGTGTTGTAAATATTATACATTGGTTGTTGATTGTCCCCTGACCCTCAAGTGTGAGCCAGTAAGGGTGAGGACCGTATGTCTTCAACTTTACATCCTGATAGTGTCTGGCCTTTGAGGAGTACATGAATGAATATCTTTTTACATGAAAAACATCCTCTGAATATTTTTAGGATGATCAGATAATCTGTGGTATCCAGCAAAGGTTTAAATGAATTTCAAAGTTGGGTCCCTCAACTTCTAAGCTTTCATTACCTGCACATTTATTCCCCCTCAACAAGTTCACATAGATTGCTTACTGCAATTTTGCAGGAGGGGGGCTGTAAAGCACAGATGCGTTTTTGGCATGGACAGAAAACAGGCTGCTCCTTCAACGCTTGGCTTAGAAATCTCCTCATCCAAGTTCATCACTTTCAAGTCCTATCCTATAAAATAAAGAGGTAATATGCAAATTGACC
>NW_005319467.1:0-1144 GCF_000412655.1 Myotis brandtii
AAAAAAAAATACACAGAATATTGTAACCCTCCCACCAATCCTGTGAAATAGAAGCATTATATTCCTTATTTGGATGAAGCCAGAGAGTCAACAAATGGCCAGAACTGGAATCATGTATTGTTAGTCCTGCATCTGTGTTTTTAACCACTGTGAATCTGGGGTATTTGATAGAAACTTATGAATTTGTGCACTGGATGAGGAAAAAAAGTTGTGTAGTTTAGAGATCAGACATTATGATGCTAGGAATGGTATAAAGGCCAACTTTATAGAATACAGATGAATTTTGAAAGTCATTGGGCAACATTTACTACTCATGATATGTTTGAACCCTTTTTTTGCCCTTTGTTTCATAGGTATCAGCCCATTTAAAAGCAGGCCTTGTGAATTATTGAAAGATTTTAGTTGTATCAAGTTAGCATGTAAAAATTGGGTGATTTAGTCTTGTGATCATTTTCATATTGGAATATAAAATAGCTTTATTCCCATGATCTAAAAACAGGTGTGTTATTAATGAGATTGCATCCCTCTGATAGGAGAAATTATAAATGCATAGACTGCTAGCTTGTGGAAAGTGAAGCACATGGGGTTACATCTACAGAGTGGTCTGTCTCCATTCCCCTCAGCTGCCTAAATGATGCAGGGACATTATGAAGAGTTATGTTTACCTCTGTGGGGGCCAAACTTTTCTCTGCCCTCAAGGTTCTTATGTTTGGTCATATAATCAAATAGACATGAGACAGATTAGCAGGAGAAAATAACCAAATTTAATACATGCATCTGTATGGGAACCCCACACATGTGAGAGAGCCAAAGACCCCACATGCACCAGGGGTCCAGAACCAGAAAGGGAACATGGGTCGATAAGACACACTGTGTGTAGGATGAGTAAGGTGCCTTGGGGTTCAGAAGGTCCCAGCAGGGAAAGCGCATGTTCAGGAACTCGTTTTCCCTGCCATAGATTGGTTAAAAAAGCCATTTCTGGTGATAACTCTTATCATGGGCCAGGCTTCTAATTTCGATTCTTCTAGATGGTTGAGGCAGGGGGCAGAAGTTTCTCTTGAGCCTGCAGTGTCCCAGTTACCTTTAGCTCAAAACAATCCACATACCACTGAGGCACATCTTGGGGTAACTTGTTCTGAACCCC
>NW_005319468.1:0-1144 GCF_000412655.1 Myotis brandtii
TTTGTTTGTTTGTTTGTTAAGGGTAATATTATGGGCTAAGTGCACTCAGAATGCATTTTCCCTGGGATTTTAATATTGTGAGTGAACCAGAGTGGTATTAAGTAAGTGCCCCTAAGAATTCTTAATGTTTCTATGGATGTTTGGCTATACTAAGAGAAAATGAGCGTTTTCCTTAAGACCAGCAGCAGCTTGCCAATAGATCATCACCAGGATTAGAAATTTTCTTATGTGAACATAATGGTTCAGGGGGAAATTTGTTAAAACTGAAACCAAGCATAAAGAAGCAAAGTGTTTCAGTGAACCTCCTGCATTTTAGTTCAACTCTGGCAGCAAGAAAACAAAACCACATAATCTAAGGCTCACACCCAACTCTCTGAAGCCCCATATCTGCTAGTTCCTGTGTGGTTTGCCTGCACACTGCAGGACTGACTGGGGGTAGTTTGGAGGAGGGAGTAAGAAGTAGGGAGGAGGAGGAACTTTAATGTTTCTGTGAGCGTGTACCCTCTCTTTAGTGTGGTAGTTGGAAGACAGCGCATCTGTACTCTGAAATGCAGTAATTTGTATGTGAATGCATCTTCCTTCTTGCAGGAGAGGATTCTAATAACTCAGTGTCAAAGCCAAGATACAGACTCAACCGCTTCTCTTCTAAAAGGTATGTCATTATACAACGTCGGTCCACATTCTCTAGACATCTTGAACAGTTTTATAATTTGCAGAATGCTCTCTATGAGTCAGTTCTAATTAAAATGAACCCCATGGGCTCTCCAAATATTGCTGTTAATACTTTGGTCCATCAGCTAAGGTCTCTAAATCTTTTGCTGTGGCAATGGCTGTGGTGATAGGATTTGACTTCTCTCTGGCAAGTGAACTAGTAGAAGACCTGTTCCTTACCCAGCCCATTACAGAAAAATACCTCCACTGACTGGCTTCTGAGCCAGATCAGAGAGAGACTTTAGGCCCTGGGATTACCAAGGTGAAATTTCACTTCACCATAGTCAGCATTTAATTCAAACTGGGGAGTGGAGGTGAGGGGCTGAGCAGCAATGAATGAACACTGGTACTCTGAGGTCGGGATTTCTCTTATTGCTCTCATTTCTACTTCTGTTCGTATTTATGTTGCCTTAACAAAGAACTCCAGTTTGGG
>NW_005319469.1:0-1144 GCF_000412655.1 Myotis brandtii
GCGTGCACACAACTACACAACAATTCTGTGGTTAAACTCACAGCTGAACAGCAGCTTTTTTCCTAAGGCGGGAATGTTAATAACCGTACATCATACATCGGTAGGTAGTCTTAGGGAGAGGGTATAGGCAAGGAAATCTATTCATGTGACTATCCTCAGAGACTAAGAATTATAAGAAAACTATTTTCTCCTTTTCTAAAGGTCAGTAAGTAAATTATGGTAACATAGAGCATTTGCTGAGTCATAGATTGCCATACTTGCCAACCTAAACACTCCGGGGATATGTTTATTCATTTCATATAATTTGGAAGCAAATCTTTTCTATCCAAAAAAAGTTTTACTTTTCCCTAATGCTGCTTCACCATAAAATGTGAAACTAACCCGGAAGGTGAAGAAAATGCTAGTGATGTGCTGCATCTTAATCTGACAGCCCCTTGGTACCCTAGTGCAGAGAGAACACAGCACATGCTCTGGGCGGGCGGGCAAGCAGGGGCTTCAATCATTCAGATACTTATGGAAGCTCCAATGGGAGCCAGGATTACGTGAGACTCTGGTACAAAAGACAGAGACCTGGCTTTTGTGGAGCTTCCGACCTAATGGGGGACGCCAATAAGTAAGCGACACAGGGCAACAGAAGTCATGTAAGAGAAAAGAGGGCGCTACAAAGGTAATCTCAAAGAATTTATGAAGAATAAGAAAAAATTAGAAGAAAAAATAGGGGGAAGAGGGGTAGTATTGAAGAGAGGGCAATGTATACAAAGCCACAGAAACAAGAGAGCACACAGTAGGCCCAGGATTTTAAAGAGGTAAAAATCATGCAGAGGGCAGGACTGATGCATAGATGGTAGTTGGGGACCTGTTGCCAGGCAGATAATGGGACCCAAATAATGGCAAGCATTGTTCACTGGTCCAAGCTCCAAGATAAATACTTCGCGAGCATTGTCTTACTAAATCCTTACAACCCTGAGAAGCATTTTACAGGTAAGACAGCTGCTGATATATTCTTGTGTTCTTATTATCTATTGTCCTTAATCTCCCCCCAACAACTAAAATGTATTTATTTATTCCATTGGCTGCTGCTTAAAATAGTGCTTGGCACACAGTAGACCCTCAAGGCATATAAGATAGATAGGTGGCTGAATGA
>NW_005319470.1:0-1144 GCF_000412655.1 Myotis brandtii
AAAAGTCTTTAGATTTTTAAAACAAGTATAATTTGGAGTTAGAGCAAGTCTTTTACATAAAGTTTGGTTAAATCGACACCTTGTTAGTTGCTGTACACTTTAACTTATCAATGCTATTAAGAAATACCAAAAGTGTGAGTTATGATGACTGTAAATAAATGACTTCTTTGTAATCTGTTGAATCAATAGCATATCCTCGTGATTCACTAGCAAGATGAAACTTGCCGCAAGCCAAATTGTGCTTTGGCCTCAATAAAAGATAATTATAATTTAGTAAAAACATCTGATAATTTAAACAAGCTGAGCATCATCGGCAAACACATGAGACATCATACACAATCCTTTTTTCCCCAAAATATCAGATTAAGAAGATGATAAATGTGGAGCATGCAATACAAAATACTCCATCATGTAGCTTGCAGACATGTATCATATAACCTACATTTACAAAGAGCCCACAGAAAAGTTTTTCAGTGCCTTGCATTATTAAGAGAGCTTTCAAAACATACTTTTAGAATACATTAGAAACAAAGGAATTACAAATAGAGTCCAACTATCAATAGATTCCAGCTGCTTTCATTTTGATGACTAATATATCAGTGGTAGTGAGTTCCGGCGGTTACAGCAGGATTCTGAATTCTGATTTGGGTTGTGTGCCAAGTTCTTCCTCTGACTTAAGAGTGTCCTCTGGGACAAGTCACTCACCTCTCATGAGTTTTCTTATTATTTAAGGATTTATGATATTTATTAGTTTCTTGACAATGTTAGAACTACAAGGAAGTCTTTCACAGCCCTGGAGATGAGTCTGTGTCCTGTCTGGTATGTTGGCTCTTTCACATATAACTTTTATAGGACATCATGTGTAATGAATCTTGGACTGTTGGAACAGGAAGAGGGCTTGAGACAAGGGAGTCCAGGACAGTCATGTAAAATGCTGCATTTAGAATTCTCATGCTCAAAGCAAGAAGCTAACTGATAAGATCAAATACTCAGGAGGCAGAGAGCCTAAAGAGGAAACCAGGTTTTCTAACTCTTTCCAATCCATCCTTGTGTATCTTTGAATTAGTGGAGAAGTCTGAATTAATGTTGGAACAGGGATAGAAGCTCCTTACTCCCTGTACATACCTAGTAGAGCAGATGACTT
>NW_005319471.1:0-1144 GCF_000412655.1 Myotis brandtii
CTCCTGCTGCTGGGAGAGGCCTGCTCCGTCCAAGATGGGTCAGCTGCATGATCGATTGGCTTTCCTTGCAAGCCAGTTGGCGGGCAGGCCGCCCTTCCCTCTTCCAGCTCCGTCTGGAGAGCGTTCTGGGTAATGGAGCGTGCAGCTGTTTACCTAACCGCACCCTGGCCCCTCACCGTGGGGACGCCTCGCCGAGCCCCCAAGTGCGGCCTCCCAGCCCAGAACAGGTGTTGCTGCCGCGGTGCCTTTCTTTTCTCAGCGCTGACATCTGAGGCCTGCAGAGCGCGTCTGTCATCACTCGCCTGTCAGGCCCGGCACGCACATCTGTTTCCCGTGTTTCCTGGCGATCTGCGCCCACACGGCTCCTGCTCTTCAGGGAGGGCCTGGCCGCTCCTGCTGCCCCGTCCAGGCCAGTGGGGCACCTCAGCATGGCGACGGATCAGACGGGGGAGCTTTGTGGGTTGCCCCGCTGGACTGACTGGCACCCTCTCCCAGGCCGTCGCTGGGAAGTAACTGGGCTCTAGGCCTTTCTCAAGCGCCAACCACCTTCTCCAGGGGAAGTCTGTGCTTTGCTTGACAGTTGGGAGCCATCTGCTCCGAGGACTGAACTTTCCAGACTTGCCTTGTCCTAAACCTGGAGGTGATTGGAGACAACTGGGAAAGAGGAAGCGGAGACAAAAGGTCTTCAAAACTCAGCCGACTCTGGATGCAGGGAAGGGAAGGGGCTGGAGGAGGGGTGGCTGCCTTTGGCCACGGCCAGAATCTGTAAAGCTTTCCGGCCTCTTCTCTGGTTAGATTTCCCTGGATCGCACCCATGAGTGTTTTTCGAGCGTTTGTAGGTTCTGGGCAAGTTTGCCTTGTTTGCACATTTTCTCAGCTTGGGAACAGCCCCGGTCTGGGATTCAGGCTCATCGTCTGCCCTAGGTCCATTTTTCAGTGGGGATGGTGGAGAGGGATGGTACTCCTGCCGTCCAGAAAAAGCATTTCAGAACCTGGCTGCCGTTCTCCGTGTAGCCCCAAGTGGGAACCTATGGGGACAGTTGTGAAAGGAGCTTCTACCTCCTGGGTGACCTTCACTCGGTTTCCCCATCTGTCAGAATGAAAGGTCTGGTCTTCAGGGCTCACAAGCAGTCTGCAGTACCCA
>NW_005319472.1:0-1144 GCF_000412655.1 Myotis brandtii
AATAAATAAATAAATAATAATAATAATAATAATAATAATAAAAAAGAAAAGACAGCAGTAGGTCCCACTCTACAGGGTGGTGGGGAGAAGGGGGGTTCCAGGAATTAATTTTTTTAAACATTAGAATAAAGTCTGGCACATCGTACTTTGCGATCATTATTCCAAACAAACTTTTAGAAGTGGCCTGGCACTGAAGCGTCAGTAATGAACGTGTATTGTGCCCTGACCCAATGCCGGGCATTTTCCGGGCACCTTGGGTATTGCTCCTCATTCACTCCTCGCAGAAACGGTGGGAGAAGGTGTGTCCTTCGCCGTGGGGGGCAGGAGGGAGCCCGGGAGCTGGTGCTTTACACGATTTCCCCGAAGTCACCTGATGGTAGAATGGAGCCCGTGGGCGAAGTCGCTGCCCACATTCTCTGCAGGGCACCGCAGACAGTTCCCGAAGCAAGTGGCACAGCCACATCCTCGCATCCCTCCTCCCTGGCCAGCCCCTCTTGGCACCATGAGCGTCCACCCCTTTGCTGGGCTGCCATGGGCACCATGGCTCAGCCTCCCGGCCTCATGGCCTGCCACCCGTGCGGGCACCGTGCCCTCCCGAGCTGTCACTGCCCTGAAACACGCCCACCTCTTTCTTACTTCCGAGCCGTAGGCCCTGCTGCTGGGGTACCTTTATGTTCTTGTGCTGGTTTTCACTGAAACAACATTCTGGTCACGATGCAGCAGGCAAATGGCTCAGGAAACGATCTCAAGGACAGAAATGCATTCTGCTTGCTGGCGGCTGTGCCGAGACGGGGCCCCTGCGAGAGGAGACGGACCAGGAGGCAGACTGTGCTGCTCCGCGGGCCGGGCTCAGAAGGCTGTTTATCTGATAAGCAGGAAGGTCCCTTGTTCTTCACTGTTAATTAGAGAAGCTCTTCTGTCTCCTTGACATTCAGGGCCTGTAAGAATCGCTCCCTGAATGCCAAGCGGGTCACAGCGCCTGCTGCCGTTTCTCAGAGGCGAATGCGAGCCCCAAAGCTGGTGGAGCGGGTGTTAGAGAAACGGCACAAAATGGCACAGACGCTTATGACGGGTGCTCGGCGGTGGCTCCTAACGACGCCCCTGATCAGTGGGTTAAATGGGAGGGAAACACACCAGGTCTGGC
>NW_005319473.1:0-1144 GCF_000412655.1 Myotis brandtii
TTCGCCATCCCCGCCTTGGGAATCTCAGCCTGAAAGGGCAGGACACTGGTGGTCACAGGCCAGAAACCGAAGTCAGTTCCCACTCGTCCTCCCTTCCCCACCCTCAGGGAGTCTCATTGTCAGCGGTGGCAGCTGCCCGGGCTGGGTACCACCCTCCTCCCTGCCCTCAAGAGCAGATGCAGTTCAAAGAGGTCAGCTGTGGGCCACCCAGGCTTCTGTTCTGACCTTGGTCCTACCTCTCGCTGGTCCCACCACCCCAAACCGCAATCTGGGCCATGAGGATAAGGTGAAACTCTGCTCACGAAATGCCAGCTCAGGTGGCGGCACAGACCATATGCTTGGGGCGTGCAGACCACTTCCCTCCCTGTCTCCTAGCCCTACTCCTCCTGCCCCAGGCTCCAGGCTGCTGAGGTTGCTAGCAGCTCGGCCCCTCCTCTGCCACCAGCAGAAAGGAGGTGGGGGCAGAGGAGCCAGGCATCCTCTCAGGGCTCTGGGCCCTCAAAAGGGTGGACAGACAGCTCCAGGACCCACACAAGTCCCACCTTTCCCTGATGAACAGTGGCCACAGGCTCTGGAAGCTGATCAGCAACCTTCCAACCTTCCCGCCTGGGCTTCTCATTGCCAAGCCTTACCCAGCAGAGGGGAGACCAGCCAGAGCGCGAAGATCTCCAGGGCAACGTCCGGGAGCTGCAGGACCTCACGGATGGCGCGGTGCAGCTCGTGGGCACTGAGGGACGGCAGGTTCTCCACTGCCAGGGGCACCACAGTGTCATCCGCCAGGTACACCAGCACGTCAGCTGCTGCAATGGAAGCCAGGCAGGGCCAGCTGGGCCAGTGCTCAGGCACAGGCATGTCCCACTGGGGCTGGAGCCCCCACGCTACACCCTTGGGTGACCTAGGCTACACCCAGAGACAGTCTCCAAAGGACCCTGTGAAGAATGCTGTCTGTTAGGACTTACTCAAGATGCTCAAACCACCCAGAAAACCAGCAACTCTGCCCCAGGGACTGGTCCCTAACCCCCGAAGGTTCAAATTAGGGCTGGCCACACACTCCCCTGGCAGCCCCAAGGGCTGTTCTGTGCTTCCTCCATGAAGGAGAACATCGGTGGGGATGGAGGCAGATAGGCTCAGTCCATCAGATTTA
>NW_005319474.1:0-1144 GCF_000412655.1 Myotis brandtii
CCTGGTTCATAGGTGATGCTCAACTACTGAGCCACACCGGCTGGGGCCATTTGATACTTTTATAACAGAATTTATGAATAATGGAACATTTTGTTGATTAGATAATTTACAATAGTTAAACAGCACAGAATACTTGCTACTATTTAGAAAAGACAGAAATAATTTGCATAATTTATATTCATATGATTCACTTCTAAGTGTAACATGATGTACAGCAAGAAGCTGATTAATTTTACTTGGTTTACTACCCAGAATTTGGTCAAAGTTTTACTGAATTAATTTGACTGCCATTATGTATAATGGGCTGAAGTTACATTAATCTACAAAGTGATATCCCCATTAAATCTTATGAAGAACTAATTCAGCTGAATGGAAACTAGCAGAATTGATTATATTTTCAACACAAGGAAATAACATTATGCATGGTTTTATAACTTAAAATTAAACTTTAGTCTGTATAAAAAGATATATATTTTTTTTCACATCATCAGTTAATATTTTATAGGGTGATGGGAGTTGAAGGAATGTGGTAGGTAGCATTTGTTATAGAGAGTACATAATTATATTAACCCAAGTGTAACAAATGTCTAAAATGTACTATTATTAATTTTAATGCATAATAAAATATAAATTACAATTCCATGTAGAGAATTAAAACTGAAGATTATAAAAGATCATTATAGATTCAATTTGGTAACCCTTTCATAATCATTAATAATCTTCCTAGTGAAAAATTATAAGCACTGGAGTGTACCCTTAGGCTGAAAAATCATTTAAATTTTCTACCTTAGTTCTTAACCTTTTTAAAATAAGTGCACACAATTTCTTTAATATTAATAACTGTTTTTAAAATGTTTAAATTACATAAAAATTATTTATGTACTCTTAAAATAATTGCCTCTTGTAAAATCACACATTTTTTATTTCATTGCTTATTTAAATAATTTTCAGAACTTTTAAATTTTTGGCATATGTTATGGACTGAATTTTGTATCCCTCCAAACTTATATTCTAATTCCCAATGTGATGAAGTTAGGAGATAGAACCTTTGGGAGGTGATTAAGTCATTAGGGTTGAGCCTTCATGAATGGAATAAATACTCTTTTAAAAGACTAGAGGCCCAATGCATGAAATTTGTGCAAGA
>NW_005319475.1:0-1144 GCF_000412655.1 Myotis brandtii
CCCTTTCTGTGAGCTGGGCTATAGACAGGATAGCAGCTGGCTTTGATCTTACAGATGATGACAGTACCGTAGGGGATGGCAGAACAGGCAGAGGAACCTGGGCCTGAAAGAATGTGTGGCACAGAGATTTCCTGCTGCCTGGGCCTCACATCTCTAACTATTTTATGGGAGGAAAACAATCTTTATTTAAGTCATTGTGCTTTAGGATAGTTGTGTTGTTGTTGTTACCAGCCTTTGCAATTACTAACAAAAATGACATATTATGGTATATATTAGTTATCTAAAATTACCCAAATGTAGTGACTTAAAGCTACGAGTAATTTATTATCTTATATTATCTGTGGTCAGAATTTGGGAGTAGCTTAGCTGGATGGTTCTGACTCAAAGTCTCTCCTGAGGGTGTAGATAAGATGTTGACGGGGGCTGCAGTTATCTGAAGACCTTCTTGGGACTGAAAGGTCCCTTTCCAAAATGACTCACTCCTATAGTGATGGGCAGGATGTTTCCATTCCTTGCCTCTTCTTAGGGCTACTTGAGTGCCCTCCCAATATGGCAGTTGGCTTCCCCTAAGGTGAGTGATCTGAGAAATATCAAGGAAGAAACCACAATGCTTTTATGGGCTGGTCTTGGAAATCATACTTCATTTCTGCAATGTCTTGTTGGTATACAGTACAGCTCTTCTCAATGTGAGAGGTACTGCACACAGGAGGGGTTCACTGGGGTCACCTTAGAAGAGTGCCACCACTGGCATGAAACAATCTCCAAGATAAACTCGTAGCAAGTAGGGAGTGGATGGCAGGCACAGTCTGCTGCCATTTGCTGTGCTTTGGGCGATATACACATAATGCCTGGACACACACACATGCACCTCGTGGCTCTTTCTGAAAGGACACCCAGCAAACTGTCTCTGGAGTTGCTGTTAGAAGACTAGGGGTGCGCAGTAGAAGGCTAATATCTTTTATATCATTTTTCAAAGTTTAATCTACTGGTATACATTTATTTGTAGCCAAAGTTTAGTGAAAACACTTTTGTTAAAAGTCAAACAATACCAAAATAAAATAACAAAGCAAACAAAAATTGCTATTCAAACCTAAGTCCAACATACAACCATTCTTAAAAAAGCAAGCTAATATTAGATTTTGAT
>NW_005319476.1:0-1144 GCF_000412655.1 Myotis brandtii
TCTCTCCTTCTCTCCCTTTCCCTCCCCTCCCTCTCTTCTCCCCTCCTCCCTACCCTCCACTCTCCCTAGTGGAAAAAAATATCCTTGCCCCTCAGGTGAGGTTTAAAAAAATAAAGAAAAAAGTAAACACATTATTCTAAGTCCTGACAAATACAAACAATTTTCAAGGGTCTAACCACTCTCAGAAAATAAAACAAAACAAAAATCAAGTATTTACCAATCAGAATGCCTAACTCTTCACACATCTCTCCTTCTTCATGAATGCAACTGTATCGAGATCAGAACACAGCCCAAAGGGAGGAAAACATTTCCCGTTACCCCACTGATCTCTAACACACGGACCAGTAAGGCCTGCCACGGACTCTGACCCTTCAGTCAGGAACAGCAATGAGATATAAACTAGTGACTGCAGTATGTAATTCTCTATCACATAGGGACAAATAAACCTAGAAAAAAAGTCAGAGCCCTTTGCTGAGAGAAGTCATCAAGAAGCTATCATAGAGCAGCTGTCATTATAGAACAGGAAAACCTGTCTCAGAAAGACTAAGAATGGAGGTCTAAAATCAGGTCTTAAAGCACCAAAAGAAGCTGTCTATATTTCTATACTCTAATGGTTGCTTAGTAACGAAACATACCCAGATTTCACTCCATACTTCCTATCTTTCCATGCCAAGTCAAATTCTCAAAAACAAAGACCCAAAAAATCTTCAAGCATACTTAAAAAAAAAAAATCATAAGGCTTATCTATTTCTTCTTCCCATTTAAAATCTTTTATAGCTAGAACTTCGTTATTATCATTATCACATCAACTAGACTAGCTTCATTCAAGAACAATCTTCTAACAAAGAATGCCCAAGATACATGATTTTTATTCATTTGAACATTTTCCCTTTCAGGAAAGAGCAGCATATGGACTTGATATTTTAGCCTCTCTAAATTAAACAGCTTTTGTTAAAAGCCTGAACTTCCTAGGAGGAGGATCTGAGGGTAGAAATAACACCGACAGAGATTATGGAAAAGTGCGTTCTAGCTCCAGTTCTGCCATTACCTTGCTATGTGACCTTGGACAACTTTACTTTCTCTCTAGATCTGTATCCCGACTTGTAAAATAAAGACCACCCCAGCTGAGAATACCGGTAAATGA
>NW_005319477.1:0-1144 GCF_000412655.1 Myotis brandtii
CACATAGTGAGCCCCTTTGAAATATTCCCTTCCAAATAAACCTGAATGATTACAGACTCCATTTAATCAGATTTATTATTATTGTTTCCAATGCCTAGCAAGGTGCTCATATCCTAGTAAGTCTCAATAATCTGTTGCATCACAGTGAGGAACAAGCAGACAACTATTTCTTAGTCTACATTTAAAACCCAAATTTCTTATTCTTGGTCCTGAATTCAGCCATTCCTACAATAAAGATTTTACTAGATCCCTATATTAATGGAAACTTCTCCTAGTACAAGAGTAGAGGAAAAGTCTATGACTTGAAAATTCTCAGATAAATCATCTTACAGGTAAAAGCTTTAGGTTCAGTGGATTTAGTATATGCCAAACAGGAAGAAATTAACTTGAAAGGAAATGGTGGAAAGGTTTATGTATTTTCTCCCAAAGTTTAACTAAAGTAATTAAATTAGGAAACCAATCACTTTATGTTTGCTCCTGGAGTTTATTTGGAATAAGCAATTCATTTAGTAGATTTTGCATTGCCAAGTTAATTTTTTATGACAGTTGCAAATGGATCAGACAGTGTAACATTACCTCCTTCTCCTTGCAAAGAGAGAGAGAGAGAAAGAAAAAAGAAAAGCAGCACCAAAAATAAATGTCCTAGGCATAGCTCTCACAGATTTCAAATTACCCAATTCAGTGTTTGAAGCCAATCTATACAGCTTTACCCATCCCATCCACTGCCTTCTCACACTGGAAAGATGTCCCCCTGTAAGATGTCTTCATGATGAATGAGCTAATGTTTATAAAGCACTTAGAGATCCTAGGGCAAGACACTACCTAATTATAAAGTATAGCTCTCATTATTAAATGGAAGCTATCCCCCCCCCCATGTTTTTTTGTTATCCATACCATTTCCATGTCATACCCTCCTGATGGTTTCCATTGCACAGTGGAATCAGCTTCTTAAAAATAAGGGTTTGGGAGGAGTAGGGAATGAGTGTTCAATAATTTTAAGTCACAGTGCATTGCACATGCCCAGAAAAGCCTAGATCACTTCCAAATTCAAGGACTAATAAAAATTGGAAGCACACCAGTAATTTTAAATTGCTTTGCACATTGAAGAGTGATTTAAAATCATTGAAGTGATTCAATTTTTTTT
>NW_005319478.1:0-1144 GCF_000412655.1 Myotis brandtii
TCTCTCTCTCTTTAATAAAAAATTAAAAAGAAAAGAATAAAGGTCATAGATGAAGGGTGAAGTCCTTCAAATCTTCAAATATGAATGTCTCTCTTAACCTCACCTTCCTTTGGGACACAATATAAGGCACCCACTGGTAACACCTGGCAGAAAGCAACGATTGACTGTGAGATATGGGCAATAAAGTTATTTTAAGATGTTTGCGAAAGATTTTCTGTAAGTGTAGACCTGACTTGGCAATGCAAAGCCGAGCCTCTCCACACACCAGGGAGGGAAAGATGGTAACGGGGGATCCTCGCCTCGCTCCTGATACTGAGTGATTTGCAATCTGAACGTGAAGTTGGACTGGAAAGGGAGAGAGAGATAACAAGGAAAAAATATTCAATTTGAAGTTGCCTTCAAGGAAAAATGTCAACCCGGAAAATGATTTTATCAGGTTTGAAATGCAAATGCAATAAAATCCCTGACATATTTGGATTGGCAAAATAATATATTTCAGGATCGGGGGAAGAGAGGCTTCTGGTGCAGGGGAAGTCGTGGGGAGTGACTGGCTGCCGTTAGAATATAAAAATCTCATCCTAGAAAATAAATAAAATTCCTAACACTGGGTCATGGCTGTATAGGATCAACGTATTTAGCCTTAGTCTAACCTTCTTCTATGATGGTATCCCCACTTTTCTATCACGGGGAGACATAAAAAAGTTCTTAGAGCAACATGGTCTCTATTTGTTTGTATCCCTCTCTATTAAACAACTTTTGGGTGTCTGGGCATCCTACAGTCCCTGACTTCCTGCCACCCTCGGAGGTGGGCTGCTGTTGTCCCCTGCATGGGAAATGACCTTCATTACCATCCCCCTCCCCCACTGAGTAGGCTCCATCAGGAGGAACACCTCATCCAACAGGAGCAGTAAGACTATCAATCATTGATATTTCAAATTGGGGGTCGACTGGGATGGAGGAGCTGTGGAGATAAACAGGGCTTCTGAGAGAGTAAAATGAAGCAGATCAGCAGACACAGGGGAACCTGAGAAACAGAGCAGACACTCCATGGAGCCCCACAGCAGTGGAGGCAAACTTAGCCAATAGTGCCTTTCCAGTTCCAGGTGTGAGTCCCGTGGGCTTGGCTATAGGCATGGTTTCCTCA
>NW_005319479.1:0-1144 GCF_000412655.1 Myotis brandtii
TGACCTCCTGGTTCATATATTGATGCTCAACCACTGAACCATACTGGCCAGTCTCTAAGTACTTTCTGTAAACACACACATTTAATTCCCAGTAAGCTAATAAGGTAGGTACTATCCAATATGTCCCTCATTTTGTATTTGGGGATACTGAGGCTTGGAGTAGTTAAGGAAGTTGCTGGGTTCATACAACTGTGGGCTTGTAGGGTCAGGATACCAGCAAAGGCAGTGGGCTCCGGGGTCCTGGCCCATACCCACCTACAGAGGTCACTCTGACTTTCAGCTTGATGGTCCTCATCGTGAGACATCTTCCTTTACATCTTCCTGCGAACATTCCCCCTGTTGCTCAGACTGCTTCCTTTAAAAATATTTGTGGGACTGAACTCAAGTTTTCCCGTGTTCTCCACCAAAGGAAGAGACCACACTCCTCCTCGCAGGAAAGGAAGGTTGTTTCAGTCTCAGAGGCTCTGCTACTGTGCGTTTAAAACATTGCTGCTTTAACAGTACTGTCAGAGGACTGACACCCCAGAGAAGACGGCCAAGGGATGTTGGAGCCCATTCTGTTATATTCAGATCTCCCTTTTCGGGGGAACGTCAGGCTGAGGCTGTGAGAGGCCGAAACCCTGCCTGTTCTGCTGAGCTGGGTGAGTCACTCGAGGTGGAGAGTCACATCTCCTGGAGCTGGTGGCTCTGCCTCAGGAGCTGCCGACACTGCTGCTCTGCAGAGCTAGGCAGTAGCACTGGTGTGACACCACCACAGCCAGAGACCAGCACGGAGCCAGGCCCCTGCTGGAAAGGGGTTTGGAGCAGGACGTATGGTGAAGTGAGGTTGTGGGCACACCAAGGAGTTCTTAGAAAGCAATGTACTACCCACAGTAAGGGAAAATATTTCAACTGTATGTGTTTGGGCCTCATGGAATAATCTTGATCCAAATTTTGATTTAATTCATCTATAAAAATGCTGCTTATATTCTGTTATCAGTATTTAAAATAATCTTTTATGTGATGCTTTTTAAATGGCACAACTCAGGATGGATACAAGCCAGGTTCAGCTGTACTGCTCACCTCTCTTTCACACTCACCTTTGACCACTCCTGGTGTGACCCTGAGATGCTGGCCACACCGAGCACTTGTATTCTCAGCACAC
>NW_005319480.1:0-1145 GCF_000412655.1 Myotis brandtii
CTGCTGCCTTCACAGTAAATGCAGCTAAGCTCTTGCCTTCTGGAACTCCAGGGTTCCATCACTCCCACCGAAACCAGAAAGCCCACCTCAATGGCAGCATCTCCCACATTACACTACCTTCGCCTTCAGAAAAGAGCCAACACGGAGCTTCTCAAAGCTGCAGATGCTCCCTCACCAATGCATTTCCCAGTGTCCTGGTGAAGGGAAATCACCTGGCCCTCTCAGAGGATAAAGTAGAGAAAAGGGTGGGAAGTGTCTGAAAGCATCCTAATATTCCTATGTTAAAGAGCTTTTGGATTTCTTTCTCTACGTTATGCTAGGGAGACTTTGGCATCTCAACCTATTTGAATATAGGTTCCCATTGAGTCTCAGTTGTTCCCAGGATTCTGAATCACCTGGTATGGTAGCTATAATTGCTGATTCCCTGATCCCATTCCAAAATATTCAGGAGATCTAAAATGGGGCCTAGAGATCTGCCCCAAGCAACCCAGTGATTCAAGACAGGTGATAATCAGAACAGAGACAGAGTTCTCAAAGCTTAAGGGAAGACTACAGATGGTTGCCATGCTTACCAGAAAAATCCAGTTTTCTCAGGAATAACACAACATGCATTCTTTTCCAATAAGAACTACAAATCAGGGAAAAGAAAAAATTTAAATGTACCCCTTATCATCTATTTCTGCTGTCTCAAATGATGGGTTCTCCAACACTTCCCTGGTGAGTTTCCACAGCTCAATATTAAACACACAGTGTATTCTCCTGTCTTCCTCTATCACCATTTTTCTTCTTCCCATCTCGTGCTATCATCACTGTTCTCAAATGCTTGCAAGTGGTTTCTATAGTCCTCTTAGATCATTCAACCAATAAATAACAACATCTGGTTCTTCTCATTTTTCCTCTAAGGCAATCCCTTTGGCCCTTAATCATTTTGGTTGCTCTTCTCTGCATTTCCCTCAGTACCAGGAACAAATCAGTAAATCATCATCAGTTAATATATCTAAAGAACCAAAGGATGTTACTGAAAGGTACCAATATAAGCAGCAGGACAGAGGAGAGATTGGTGCTCTGAGGCAAAAGCAAAATTCATGATGTTTGTTTGAGCTCAAGACGCCAGACCAAGGTGGGGTGCTGGTCACTGTCATCGG
>NW_005319481.1:0-1145 GCF_000412655.1 Myotis brandtii
AGACAGGAAAGAAGAAATGAGGACACGTGACTCCCATCATAGCTGGATGAAAAGGCATCCCAGACAGCTGTGGGTACCTGAAAAGTCTTTTTTGAAAAATACATCAGAAAGAAAAGAACTGATCTCCCGACTCCTGCTTGATTTAGATGCTGAGGACTAGTCTAAGCAGGTAATTTGCACAAATGAAACTGGCTGCCAGCATGGCATTTCTTACTAACTAGCCTGAGTTAAAAGGGAAACACCGGAGTCTGACCTAACGGAGCAAGAAAAGGGTGTAACCAGCTCATCATTATGTGGTTCAGCATAATAGCTGAGGATTCTGTACGCAGTTCAATGGCAATGTATAGAAAGGAAGTTTCTTTGTTCAGTTTCCTAATCTTAGGGTTTCCGCTATTCTCTAAAATGTTAACAGTTACAATGAATGAATTTAAAAGTTGGGGAGAAAAACACTAAAAGCTTCTTTGAGAACTCTAATTGTAGATAATGAGTGCAAGCACAAACTGCATTATTTAAAAGGTGACCTGTTGACAGAAGTTAAATGTGTTTTGTATTTAAAATAAAATAACGGACAGTTCCCTTTTTCAGAGAAGTAAAAGAAAGCTTTTATTTTTTTAAAGATGCATTTTAAATGCATATGGCAAAGAAAACCACAGCTTCTCCATCAGCTTAATGCAAACACAAGCCTTTGCATACCAAATGGCACGATAGGCGTAGTTCCATTTAAATGTGCTCCAATAGCATAGCTCCCTCTTTGAAACCTTCTCCACTAAAACTTCATGCATAATTCTCTCTTGAACACATTCAATTTATCCTTCTGCTCCATCTTGCCTTAAGTGCAGGAAGAATATAGTCAAGAAGAAGGTGACCATATCACGGATTTATTTGTGAGGTTGCAAAATCCTGACAGACCAATATATCTGACACTACTTTTGTACTTTAAATCAGTATAATCAAAATATCCATAGTGAATGTCAATATTCAGCACCAAGAGATCATTATGTATTTGAAAACCATCCATGTGTTGGCAGAGATCAGTGGATTAAGACTATAAATTCTACTTTTTGACTTCTGGCTCAGAAGTTAGAAGGCGCGGCTCCAGGAATGGATCTACCAGTTCCCAGGTGTGGTTCCAGGAATGGATCTAC
>NW_005319482.1:0-1145 GCF_000412655.1 Myotis brandtii
GACATTCCTGAACTCTATTTACAAATGCCCCCTCCCTGCTAGAGAGCAACAGGGGCCTTTGCCTTTTAAGAGCAGCCTGTGGTAATTGACACAGCAGGAAGAGAAAGAGGTCACTGAGACAGAAACAATAACAGCCGATAATGCTGAGAAAGAAATAGGAGCTTCTCTACATTTATCTGCCCTTGGAAACCAAAATAACTCTTTAAAAGAAAATGGGTGGGTGTTGCTGGGAGGAGGGGAACTGGAGAGCTGGAAAAGATGTGGGTGAAAACCTTGTCAATACTCCCTTTCTTCTGTCACAATAATAGGGACTGTTCATTTATTTCAGAGAGCTGGGAATTGGGAGTAGGGAGAGAGTGGGGAGGAGTTTGGTTTGTAGACCTTGTTCTAGACAGATGTTGGTCAAAGGGGGATGAGGTGTAGGTATTAAAAAATGTTCACTTGCCATGACTGGGCCTTAAACCCATGATTAGTGATTCCTCCATAGCATTCGCTAGCATTTGTGGCATACTCTTCTTGGACTAATTATTTGATTTTGATCTGCCTCCCCTACTGGACCTTGAGTCTCATGAGCACAGTCATATACTCCTATGCATGGAGCTGAGCTCATGCTTGGCTTCTAGAGGAGGCACAATACCTAGATACTGCATTTTCAAACTGAAGATACCCTGGACACTTGCAAAGGGCAGCATATCACTGATGGAAAAGACAGGTTTGGGTTGGCTGCAGTCCTTCAGGAGGTTTTTCATTATGGAGACTCTCTTAACTATGAATTAGGAAATAAGGGCCTGCAATCTGTCCATCTCTCATGCCCAGTGTCCTGCCAAAGTGCAGCACTCTATTAAGAGTGGTCAGGAAATGTGGGAAGGGCCTTAAGAAATAAGGCTGGGGTTTTAACAAAAAACCCCAAAGCTCAAGAAGCATTCATTTTAGAGGAACCGGTCACTCCTCGTCCACTGCTATAAAATCTCAATGGGAAATTTTTCCAATCTGTTTAGTACAGAAAAGGGGAAGCCAACTCTCCTGTGACTGAAGGAAGCTGAAAAGACGAATGTTCTACTAAACCATGTTGTTGCTATATCTCAAAACCAATCTTAGAGGCTGACTTCCCAACTATATGCGCCCCTGCAATCTAATCTAAGGCC
>NW_005319483.1:0-1145 GCF_000412655.1 Myotis brandtii
CCATCCGTTGTCCTGTGGTTTCCTCCAACTGGGATGCTTCCTGTTTCCCCTCCGTCATGTAAGGTTCAACCTGAACTCATCTGTGAAACCCCGATGGCGCCAGTGGGTGATCCTTCCCCCCTCGGAAACGCTACTCTCTTGCTGACATTCTGCTTCGTGTCATTTTAATGCAAGCTTTAGAGCCCTGAAAACTCAGAAAGTCCTTGAGGGCAGGGGCCACGCAACCCGTTCTGGCATCCCCGGCACCAGCCACACAGTAAGTCCTCAGAATGGGTGTTTAAAAAATCCTTAAATTATTAATGTTGCGGAGACTCGCTGAGCCAGGCCACCTCTATTGACAAACCGCTCTCTTCCTTAGCTCTGCTACTAACATCACACACAAACCCACTCACCTGCTCTTTCCTCTCAAGTCAAGCAGAGCAGACGCAGCCCTCATTACAGACCCCACTGACGGCTCTTTCTCCAGACCCAGATCTCTTGCCCTGAGGGTGCCAAGCCAACTCCCCCAGATGAGGATCTCAGTCTCAGGGCTTAGCCGACTTCTGAGGGTCTCCTTCTCTGTCTTCCTGTCATCAACTTTCCACTTCTGGTTCAATCCCCAGGCCCGGGAGCAAAGCCAAAGCTTGACCCCAAGGCAGAGGCCCCTCAGAACCAGCTCAAGAGCAAAAGAAACCCTGACTTCCCCGAGATCAAAGCTCTGTGCAGCCGGATCACCCGTGGCCTAATGCCACGCTGCTATGGCAACATGAATTTTAAGCAGACATCTGCAGAACCTGCCTCCTCTGTGCCGGCAACCCCGGAGCCAGCCTCTCTGGGGTGGGACACCCCACAGTGAGGATCCAGGATGCGCCTGAGGGACCTGAGTTGTTTTCTGGGGTCACCCTGTAGCTGACTGACATCCTGAGACCTGATACAGGGAAGGGGGGAGTGGATCACACTATGTTCCCAGAGAGAGAATGCATTGCTGGGGAAGACGTGTGGGCACCAGCAGCCTCAAGGGCAGAATCCAACAAGGAAGCTGAAAACGGTTCCTCATTTCTCTCCCCTGCAGAACCCAGGCTCTTCTGTACCTTTTGCATCCATGCAAAGATGACTGACACAGTACCCAATCCCAGGGATGTCACCATCTCTTGGGGGGATAAATC
>NW_005319484.1:0-1145 GCF_000412655.1 Myotis brandtii
GTGAGGCCCCAGCCCTCGCCTGCCCTGGAGCTGATGGCTCCTCTCAAAACCCTGCCCTAGGCGTGTCTGTGGCCATGTCCCTGGGGCTCAGAGGGCTCTGAGGGCAAGGCAGCTGGGATGTGTCCATCCTCGAAGAAGCGGAGGGGTCAGTTTCACCGTCACTGCTGGAGCAAGAAGTGATCAGTGAGGCCCTCAGGCAGGATTCCGGACTCAGCGGCTCAGGCAGCTTCCACAGACACAGCCGCCCCTCGAGTGCGTGCAGGCGGCAGCTTGGGGGGCTCTGTTGGAAAAGCCCCCTGCAGGAGCATTTGATGGCACGGGTTGTGTTTCTTCTCTCTCTCTCTCTTTTAAGTATAATGAGAAGAGGGGACATTTTGTCCTCATCTTGCTAAGATTTCCTTTCCAACAGGTAGGAAGCCTGAGCATTTTGGCCTGAGCGATTGGACTCTGTTAGGAGAGAGCAGAGGGAGGAGGAAGCGCAGAACTTAGACTGCGGGAGGAAAGATGGTAGACCCGTGCACTGACCTATAGCAGCGGGCCGGCTGCAGACCCTGCATGGGTGTCCCTGTCCACCATGGGGTTACCCTTCGACAGATGCCCTGGTGGCCACACTGGGAGCCAGTTCCCTGCAGGCCTCCGTTCAGAAGCTCCGGCCCAGGCAGAGGTGTGAGCAGTTACCTAGTGCCCCCACCTGCCCGCCTGGCAGTGACACGGACCTGTCACCTTTTCCGTAGGTCGCATCCGAAACACCCCAGAAACAGACGAGTCTCTGATTGACCCCAACATCTTATCTCTCAACATTCTCTCGTCTGGGTACATCCACCCGGCCCAGGATGACCGGTGAGTCCCCTTGGGCGGCAGGCTCTGCTCCTGAGTCCCTGGAGATGAGTCCGTCTGGCTCGGGCCCCAGGGGTTGGGGTGTCAGCCTGCGGGACCCTTGGCTGGCCTGGACGTGTTGGGTCCACCCACATGGGCTGGGGTGTCTGGCCCCGAAGCTTCTAGGCCTCCTGCCTGAGGGAATAGGAGCAGGGAGGGAGGCTTGTGGCCTCAAAGTCCCGTGGTGCATGTGTGAGCATCGTTGTTCATCCGATCGCCTGGCAGGGGCTGTGGGGCAGTTGTGGGAATGAGCTGGGTCCTGTCTGGGG
>NW_005319485.1:0-1145 GCF_000412655.1 Myotis brandtii
AATAGTTTATTGATTTTGAGAGCAAGAGAAAGGGAGAGGGAGAGAGAAACGTTGATGTGAGAGCGCCACATCTATTAGCTGCCTCTTGCATACCACCTACCAGAGATCGAGGCTGCAACCCAGGCATGTGCCACAACCTGGGCACATGCCCTGATGAGGAATCAAACTGGCAGCTCTCTGGACCTGGGACAATCAGCTGAACCACACCAGCCAGGGCCAGGGCTCCTTTCTCCGGGTTCACCCTTGTTGTCAAGTATGTTGGCCCCCTCCTTGTTGGGCCGGCTTCAGCAATCTCTCTCTAGAACTTTGAAATTGCTTACCACCATTTCAACAGCTTTCGCTCTCAATATTCTCATGTGCTCTTGCTGTTTGTGTGTTTGTTTTCAAACAGCTTAAATAAATATATGACAGGCAAAAGGCTGCTTCCTTACAGTGTAACCCAATATACCTATCGATTGGACTATTACATTCCTATTTAAATATTCCTCAGATCCAGTTGTCCAGACTTTGCATCAACAAGGAGTCTCTGATCTAATCACCTAGGGCCTGGCCAGCTGCGGCTGGCCCAGCATTCTCAGGACGTGCTTTGCTGAACACAGTCCTTGACAGCGAGGTGGGGAAGGGCCTCTCACCAAAATGAGTACACAGCACCCCTGGCAATGATAACATGGATTCAGCGTCCCTGGGAAAAATAGAAATGATGTGCCAGCCAAAAGGTAAACCAAGGTAAAGCTTCCATGCACCTGGAGAGATTGCCTCTCTCTGTTACTTATTTTTTCCTTTTGCAAGAGATGCGAGTATTTTACGCTTCCACCTGCTGCAGAGACAACCTCCCCTTCCCGTTCATAATTGAGGAAGTGCCCTGTCAGGGGCTGAGACCTTCCCTGGAATCTTCCTTTCTGCATTTACTGACATTTAGGAGCCAAAACCCATTACCTTAAAATTGGCCAAATAAGGTCTCTCCAGTTAATTTTGCCCGTAAAACAATTTTCCTACTCAAGCACATTGAACACTGAACTCCATCTCTCATAACAGAGAGGCCATTAATTCTCTGCTACTGCTCGTCATTCTTATTAACTATTCGCAGGCTTTTTGCTGGAGGCAAAATGTATCTATTAGAGCCAGCAAATAAGGATTGCTAACAC
>NW_005319486.1:0-1145 GCF_000412655.1 Myotis brandtii
CTTTAGCAAGGCTTCCCCAGGTGTTTCAGATACAAGACACCCACTTTGAAAAACACTGCTCTAAGGTGGCCACACCATACCAGGCTGGGAAGATCTTCTAAGAAGGCGTGGCCCCAAGAGGGGCACTTTGACTCTAGGTATCATGCTGACCCCTTACTGACCTTAGCCTCAGTCTTGTCCCACAAGCTCTGGCGCCATTCTCCTTCCTACCATCCATGCTCTATTGCTGGTGAGAAGTAGATGGCAGCTGGGCTCTCGAGTTGACACCCAAAGCTACTGTCCATATAGGGCAAGAGCAAGGGAAATGCAGGCCCTTCCAGAGTGATGAAATAATGTCTAAAAAATGCCCTTTGCACATGAATATTATACCAGAAGTAGAGAGACATATCCCCTCCCTAAAGCTGGGGAGATAAGAAGTATTCCCTGACCCTCTACTCTAAACTCCTTGATCCACCACATGCTGAGGCAGTTGTGAGAGCCATCTTTCAGACAGACATGGTCCCTCCTTCCTCTATGTCTTAAAACATAACTCCCAATAGAAACAATATTTCCCATAGAAATGATAGAAGTGGAATTAGAATCCCAGGTCAGCCTACGAACAATACCACCTCTTGGAAGTATTTCAACTCCATCTCCACAGTCTTGGTCTGAGACCTCCTCATCATTTGTCTGGACAATTGCACCAGTTTTCCAAGAGGCTCACTGCCTACATTCTCTCCTACCACTCACTCATCACGTTTCAAGCCTGCTACTAAAGCTATTTTTCTCGCATATACATATTTTATTAGTGTTACTATCCTTGTTTCTGTCTATTAGGCTCCATGCTATTCCTTAGTGCAATGTTTTAAAAATATAACCAAATAGCATCAAATATAAATCAGTAGCTGACATATCTGGAAAATAACTTGAAAAGGTAGTAGTAGTGTATGTTGTATCTGGAAAGGAATCTGGAAAGTATTCCCCAGTTTGATTAAAGATAATAGAATGCCGTGTAACCATCCAGACTTTCTCGTTTCTAAAGATAAGTCTCTTTTAGGATTAGACATACCAAATACAATGAAATTCTCTTTTAATAATTTACCATTTTATTGCTTCCCTTAACTCTAGAATTTGAAGTAGAGGAAGTAGATGTGTTGTTTTGACTA
>NW_005319487.1:0-1145 GCF_000412655.1 Myotis brandtii
TTCCCCGCTGGGCTGTGTCCGTTACATCGGAAACTCATAGTGGACGCCCAAGTGCGGTCCTTGAGCACAAGTCAGGTGACCGTTGGGACATTTTCATTTCGTGCAGGATGAGAGGGGTGGGACCTGCTCTCCATCTTTCTCCCCTGAACCACCGCGTTCACCCCTAGACAGGGCCTTCGGAGTCCTTCCTGAGAATGCGCGTCCCAGCGCCCTTTCTGAAACTCACTCTCGGGTGTAACCAGGCCACTAGCCACCTGTCACCTACGGAGTCGTTCTGCCCACTTCTGCGTGACGGCCCATCTCGGGCTGTCCCCGAGGCTGCGCCAGCTGCGTGCTTGGTCTGCACACGCACTGGTGTCTCCGTGAACTTCCGGCACCGGCGGGCCCAGGGGTGGCAGCCCGTTCGTATGAAAGTGCTGACCAGTGAGAGCTGTGCGAGCAGATCCACTTCCTTATTAAATGTCTCCAGATACAGGAAGTTTGACCTCTGTCTTTGGCCCGAACCTCCACAGCCGTGTCTCCGTTACATCATGTGTGACACAAGCAGAGAGGGCGGGGTCCCACCGCATTGCTCTCATTGGCAGCTTTGCAGCCACGTGGCCCTGACAGGCCCCTGAGTATTTAGTTCTACTCTGCCCTGAGTTTCCATTAGACTTAGAGGGCAAGCATCGTCACCATATGAAACCCAGATAGAGGACTCGGAACCCAGGGAGAGTGTCCCCTACAGAGCCTGCTCCTGGAGCGCCCCCTTTGTGGGTGTCAGCCTCTCAGTCAGGCTTCAGGTGATGCAATGGTCTCCCGATGCATAAATTCCTCTTTTTTTTGCCATTAAATGCACCATCTAAAGGAATTTTGCCCTGAGGATGAGCTGACAGGAGGTCCTCGCAGTTAGAATCTTGCTGTCTTTTCTTTTACTCTTGACCTGGGAACTGCCAAGTACTCTTGTGTTTTTATCTGTAGTGCAGCCAAGAGTAGCTGCAGTTGTATTGTCGGTTTTCTATTATTGACCCTCTTCCTGAGGAATTAGAGAAAGTACAGGAGAAGTCGGCAGGTGGCGGATTTCCTCACTGAGCATGGAGTCGTGTGCACACACTCTTCTCCCCCAGGTTGCGAGCACAGAGCTAACTTTACCCAGTGTCATTCAC
>NW_005319488.1:0-1145 GCF_000412655.1 Myotis brandtii
TTTCATTGTCTGGGATTTTAGGACATCCTCTTGCTGGAATGCAAAAATAGACACGTTCCCCTTAAAGACTTGGTGGCCTGCTGGAGGCTACGGAACGGGACGTGGTGTTGGAGGTCTGGGCTCAGCTCCCAGGGGCAGATTGCCATCTGTTCCTCTCGTTTTAACAAACATGAACTAGCCCTCAGCAGACCCTGTGCCATGTGCTGGGGTCTCTGGACAAACAGAATGGGTCCCTTGCAGCTGGGAGAAGTGATGACTAACTGAACCAGCAATTCCTAGAAAGCATGACAAGTGCTGAGTGGGCTGGACATCTGTGCAAAGAGCCTCGGGAGCCCAGAACCGGGGACCTGGCTTGTGGCCCTGGGTACGACATGTTCTTTCACTGGCCTCCATTCCCTAAGCCAGAGAAGCATTCTCATCCTGCAGATGCCTTCCTAGCCCGGGCTAGTGCTCAATAAATAGCCACCACCTCTCCCGTTCTGCATGGCAGTTCTCGGACTTACAGACACAGCCTGCTACACGGTGTAGCCCGCCTCCTTGCCCTGTGCGTATGCTCTGAGACTTCCTTGGCCTCTTCATCTCCGCAGTGCGGAGAACCCTCAACATCCTAGCTCAAGGCGTGATAGCACATGGACATCTTTGCCAAGTCCCCTTTGCTGCTGGTCACTGGGTTCCAGGCGGTATCCCCTTTGGCCTGAGTGAGTCAGGCAAACCTCAGCCCTTTCTCAAACCCACGGAAGTCCAATCACAGCAAACCGTTTTTGCTGTATTCTGAGGACTGTATGGGAGATCCAGGAGTCACACAGAGAGCAGTCATCTTGGGCTCCATCCAACCATCTTCCATCTTGATCACCCATCCTCTCCTGGTCCATCCCAACAACCCAGGGAATCCACTTTCCTCCTCCTCCGAGGCCTGAGCACCACTGAGCCCAGGGCCCTGGGAATGCAGCTTCTATTCCCCTCTACGCAAGGCCCGTCCATCTAAGAGGGATGCCCACTGTCAGGCAGAGGCAATTCCTTTTGCTCTCTCTTCAGTTCATTTTATACTCATTAACAGCTCTCTGAGATTAGCGCAATAATTTTCCCTTTATAGATGAGGGAGTGGAGGCTAAGTGCTGAAGTGCCCTTGCCCAAGGTCACGCAGC
>NW_005319489.1:0-1145 GCF_000412655.1 Myotis brandtii
ATAACATCTATTTATTGCCTTTAAAACATTATGAGAAAATAACAAAGCAGCCCTTAATCTCCCTCCCCCACAAGGAAGTCCAAGGTTCCAAGTGACTCACCGCAACCAGCTCACAGACTCCTAAGGTCCCGGATGCTCCATTCCAACAGAGTTCCCTCTTGGGCCAATAGAAAGCATGGAGTAACGCATTTTCATTATCATCTTCTACAAAAAGCTTTGTTATAACTCAATACAAAGTTTGTTTGCAATCTGCCTAGTAGCCAATAAAAAAACTAAAACTAGAAATGAGGAAACATAGCAATTCCTTAGTGGAGAAGGTAAGTTGCAAATGAAATTTATCATAAGAGAGGCCTGTATATAGCAAACATTCAACAACCTCATGGGCCATGTCAAATCCAGCCCCATCTTGGTTTGGCAATGTGAACATGTTTGCGTATTTTGGACATGCATACTGTGTCATTTTAAAAGCAAAGTCAAGGAAAATCATGTATTTTAATTTAAATTTTACATTAATTATGAATTAAATTACCTCTCCAGTCTTGCTTGTATGGAGTGGGAGAAAGAAAGGTGGAACAATACCAAAGAGAAGGTACCTCACATGGTATACAATGCTTTGCGTTGCACCTATTCTATAGTCTATATTCAAAGATGTTTGCTGAATGAATGAACAAATGAATGAATGAATGTTTCAGAAAGAGAGGCATTAAAGTAGAGTTCCCGGGCAAGAGAACATTTTTACCAGCCAGCCAAGGACTAAGTTATTACAATGATATCTCTTTGATATTCAGTGGACAAGATTTAGATAATTTATTTTCAGAGCATGATCAAAGATTCTTTTTTCAGAAAATGAGATGTTCCCTCTCAGAAGCCCCAGGGCTTCTTGGAATTTCCACTAATAATCTTAGATATCTGAGGAAAATTACCAACCACCACTGGTTCTGAGACACAGAAATAAGAAGTAATTTTGTTTGAGAATGGGATTATAACAGAAGATCGTGCAGGGTATAGCAGTTGTTTCTTCCTACGATGGGCATTAGTAAGGAGTGGGGCCAGGGATGGAATTTTTATCTCTCTAATGGACATCAAGCATGAGACATAATTATGTGCAGTTGCCCCTCAGACAGTGCTGTTCAGTCATGGCGTTC
>NW_005319490.1:0-1145 GCF_000412655.1 Myotis brandtii
CAGGCGGTTGCCCATCATTAGCAGGAGCTCAAGGCTCCAGTCTTTCAGGGTGTAAAGCCTTCTTTGAAAATGTCTATTTCTCTACCTGCCTTTGACATTATTCTTTATTTAAATCCATCACCTGTCAGTTAATTGTTTAAGAGGCAATTATAATTATTGTAAAAGTAATGAAATCATACTTGTTCTCGTTTCGGAGGGCTTACTCTATGACAGGCACTACACTAAGCATGCTTCCTACATTACCTGATTTAATCTTTATAACAATTCTGAGAAGTAGGGGTGGTTAGTCTATCCTTGAGATGAGAAAAGAGAGGCTGTAGAAGTTAGGTAACTTGAAGAATGTAGCTCAGATATTAAATGATAGAAGTAAGGGTTTAAAAAAAAACCATGTCCTTGACCTTGAAATGGAGCAAGGCATACGCTGTGGAAAGTTGGGCTGTGGCCCACAATCCATACTCAATCAACATTTAATGACCACCTGCTATGTGCCAGGTACTGTGCTCAGTAAAGGAATACAAAATGGATAAATTAAGTTTCTTCTTTGATAGGGCTTAAAGTCTTTTGGGAAAATTAAACCTAGATATCCACATAACACAAGTCATTATATTAAGTGCTAAAGTAGAGGTTAGGCAGAGGTTATGGGAGCACTGAGGTGACAGATAAATTCTGATGGGGTGTAGGTGGTGGGGTGGGAAGTAACTAGGAACAATTTAGGAGATGTGCTGTCTTTTCAGTTTTATATTGAAAGACCCGAATTTGACAGGTAGTAGAGTTTGTTGTTGGAGTTCATATAGAACACCTGACCGCCCATTTACCTGTGAACTTGACTGGGGCAATTGGAAGTTCCTCATTCCCTCCCCTATTCTTGGAATATAGGTTTTGCCCAGCACTCCTACACTAGGAGCTGTTTCAAGGATGCAGCCCTGAGAGACTAATGTATTGTTGAGACCATCTGTGTCGGAGCCCAGTTAAGTCCTCTACAGACTTTTAAGATTCTGGCAGGTGGGTGTAGAGAGCTATTCATCTTGCAGCTGCCCAACATAAGCCTTGTATGTAAATTCCCTTGCTGCTCTCCCCGCCCCCCGCCTTTTTGTAAAAATCCTTTATTGTTTAATGTATTACATATGAATCCTTTTTCCCTTGCT
>NW_005319491.1:0-1145 GCF_000412655.1 Myotis brandtii
TAGTATGCAAATTGTCCCCTCTACTGGGAGTTGTCCGGAAGTTCAACCAGGGGGCGGGGCCGGCCAAGGGAAGGGAGGGCGGCAACCCCTAGGGACCCTACTAGTGCATGAAATTTTGTGCACTGGGCCTCTAGTATCTTAATAACCTTTTAAAGATTTCCTCCTTGCTGGGATCAGTTCTCTGATGCTTTCCTTTTTCTTTCCTCTCTGTTGTCCATTCTCATAGGAATCATAACCTTTTTACTGTCCATTGTTTCAGCATAATTTTCCCCCTTGGAATGGCTCAAATACCCAGTATGAAGATCCACCACAATATTTTATTTGCTTTTACTTTAACTTCCCCTTTGGTGTGGGGGCTGGGGATAGAGACTGTAACTCAGTCTAGTCAGGATCCCAGCTTGGCCCAGTCGGGATTTGCTTAACACTTTTCAACTTTTATTTTAACTTTATTGATGTTGAACCTGAGATGAGTGGCTATAAGAGGGACCAGCCAGAATCCAAATTTGGCCTAATATTCTCCCTTATGTTCATTTTAGGTACTAAATATATCAATAACCATGGAATTATAAATTTAGTTCATTTCTCCTTACTTTGCACTTCTTTATGTGTCCAGTGAACCTGCTCCTCAGGAACTCTAAATTCCACTGGTAACTCTTACTTCCATTAACCCTCAAAGCACAGCGACAGTTTCATACCATGGGTGACCCTGTGACACTCAAAGGTTCCTCATCACCTACCCTATTATACTTCCTCTTTCTAAAGCAGGTTTCAGTGACTCAAGATCAATCAAATGAAAAGATGTATCGAGCAGAGTCCCAGGAGGGTTTCAAACATGAAGTTCTGTTGTTGCCCAGACACATTATCATCCTGGCATTGATGGGTGACAACACATGTGAAGAACTGACAACCAAGGAGGTTTACCGGAGATTCATTATCCAGAATTTTTATTCAGGCTTCACTATATACCCGTGACTGATGGAATGACTGCCCACTTGGTTCAACTCCACCTCCAGGACAACTGATGCCATGTGACACAAACCTTTTTCTCTTAGTCATGTGATTGGGTTTCTGGTGCCACCAACCTCACCCTAAGCTCTGGTGTGCCCAGCCTCTGCGTTAAACAAGGACACTCCTAGTGGGTATGA
>NW_005319492.1:0-1145 GCF_000412655.1 Myotis brandtii
GGGAGAGGGAACAGCACGTGTGACAGCCTAAGACAGGAAAGGCTTTGGCTTGTTCAGAACAGGCCCAAGTGGCTGCAGCACAGGAAGTGGGAAATGTAGGCATGAATCAATCCTGTAAGATCTGCAGGTTCATTGGGAAGCCATCGGAGGGTTTTAGGCAAAGGAAACCGTAATCTGATTGGTGCTTCCCAAAGACCATGCAGGCTGCTGTGTGGAGCATGCTTTGTGTGACGCAGAGTGGAGGTAGGGAGGTCAGTTAGGAAACCCTTGCGTTGGATTCCGCAGGAGAGGCAGTGGTGGCTCCGAGCTGTGTGGGAGCAGCAGAGGTGGAAAAGCACCCACAACTCTCCGCCCCATCCCCTGCGTGCCATTTTGAATGCTCCTGCCTCATGTGCTAAACCCAGCCTCAGTACCCGGCTCCAGCAGGGCTGTCCTGCCAGCCCCTTGTCATGCTGGTCCTGTTCTGATGTCCTTGCAGGGCCAGAGGGCCAGAGGTCCCAGAGCACCATGAACAACAACAGAAAAGTGCAAGGAAGAACAACAGCCTGAGATTTCTTCTATTTTCCAGATTATGGGCTCTGTTACAAGCACAGTGGTCCAGACACTTCCTTTTTATGAAGGGAGATCCTGCCGTTCAAACTGCCAAACTCTGGGTCTCCTCTTCTCCTACCCCCCTCCCACCCCCCACCATGCTTATCCTTGAGGACTAGCTTGAAGCTGAACCCAGAGGCAGAGAAAGTGGACTAGGAATCCAAAGTCAACAAACAATGTGAATGGAGGGAAAATGATACCTGTCAAGATACGCCTTGGAAAACCAAACTCCTTTACGCTTCCGATTCCTTAGGAAAGGCCTGATGTCTTAAAGGAAAATGCCGCACACGGATTCCCTGTTTGACGAAAAACATAGTTTGGTTAACAAGAAGCCAGAGGCCTAGAAAGCAAGACTCAGGAGTTTCCATGTGATGAGAGAAAGCTGGGAGCTACTGGAGGCTTTTGATTATTCTTATTACACTGGGTGTAAGAGAATGCTAGCGGGGAGGCTGGAAGCTGGAGAGCTACAACGGACGACTGCAAAAGCTCAGAGCTGTGGCAGCTAGAGCCTGGACCAGGGTCTCTCTAGAGCAGTGATGGCGAACCCATGACAC
>NW_005319493.1:0-1145 GCF_000412655.1 Myotis brandtii
TTTTTAAAAATATCAAATTATCATGTGTTGGATCATTAACACAATCATACTTTGGGTCTTTTATGAAATTTTATGAAAGGAGTCACATCTTAAAATTAATCTCTCTGTTTGCAGAGATATGAAAATTCCTTTGTGAACTACTTAAAAACTCCTCTAGGTAATATGTGCCAACCATTATATTCACTCATAAAACTTATGCAGTAAGAGCCAAATTAATTTAATTGAGTGAGTTTCCATTTGCAAATTGGATAATTGGTTCGGCAGTTTTAGGTAAGTGAGTAATAAATCCAGCAGTTAAAATTTATAATAACATTTTATAAATTTTTAAAATATTAAACAGTACATGTTTATGATATGAACTATTTATACATATTTTATTATAAACCTATATTCTTCTCATTGAGTGATAATTTTATTTGGAGAAGACAAAACAAATGAGAGCAAAGAGTGATGCTACTTGAACCTGTAGGATGATAATCAGACATAAAAATACACTGAAGAGTCATAACGTTTTTATTGCCATATGTTTTAAAATAATTACAATACTTATAAAGTACATCTGAGAATTCATCTCAATTAGACGCCTTGCTCCTCAGGGAATAATGGTAGCTTAGAAAGCTGGAGTTTCTTATAAACTAAAAATATTTCACATGAGTTATTATGTCCACTACTTCATGGGATCTCTAATAGAAGGGGACGGATAGATTTCCAAGACAAAACTGCCAATGTGTGTAGAGAATTAGGACCATGATCTGGTTTTAGGGAAGAAGTTGGGTGATTAACTCACAGCCTGTTACCAAGCGCCTGTGTCCATTCAGTTGTCCACATAGAAAACTACAGTGCGCTTTCCATGTGGCTGATCCTGAAGCATTCACATCCGCGTCCCATCCATTTGGTCTCCCTCTTTCTGTTTGTTGTCACCTCAGTTCTCATCATCTCTACCTGAGTCCAGCCCCCACCGTTTCCTATTTGAGCCTCAGTAGCTTCAGAACTGATATCTTCAGTCCAGTAAAGCTTCCATAGAAATTACTTTCTACTCTAGCAGAATATATATGTTTTTAGTGTGAATAGCTCCTGCTTTAGAAACTATTTCATTCCCTTCCAGTGTCCCTAAGAATAAGAGTAAAATCTTCGCTGCCCCTGCT
>NW_005319494.1:0-1145 GCF_000412655.1 Myotis brandtii
GTATCTCGGCTGGGGTTCTCTCTTTAGGCTCAGAAAACTAATAGTAGAAACAATTTGTAAAAGCTGCCTTTCTTTCCCCACCCCAAGGTCCCACGGTGCCCCGATCTGATCTTGAGGCTCGCTGCGGAGCAGGCACACTGAGAAAGGTATTCATACCCATGCAGTTGAGCGCCCTCTCTCTCCTCTCTCATTAAGCAGCACCGAGAAGGTTAGAGGATAAAATAGAGACCCTAGCTTCCTGTGTGAGCAAATCCGCCTGTGCTCTGGGCGGGGCTGGTGTTTCCTCCCTCTGTTCAGTGGTGCCTCTGCCTTTGCTCCTCACTGAAGATCGTGTCCCTTGCTCACACCGGATGTCGCTAGCGTGCCACCTTCACTGCTTCCACAGCTCGAGCTGGAGCCTTGGATGGTGGACAGTGAGGTCGCTGGGGAGGCCGCAGGGTTGGTCTGAGGCCCCTCCTCTTGGTTCATTTACTCTGTAACCTGCTCAGAAGATCTTGTCCTCAACTTGCAACTTGGGACCAAGAGCTTTGCTGGGCATCATGGGTAGAAGAAGACCCTGGGTCTC
The DNA here is from genome assembly GCF_000412655.1 of Myotis brandtii. NCBI lineage: Eukaryota > Metazoa > Chordata > Mammalia > Chiroptera > Vespertilionidae > Myotis > Myotis brandtii. Next base: position 566 of record NW_005319494.1, read on the forward strand.
CACCAGGCATGTGGAAATTCTGTTTTTTCCTATCCGCACTCAAAGGCCCTTTGGTTTTGGAGATTTGTGGCTATGCTCTGGTGTTAACTTTGGAAATAACCTATTATGAGCAAGTTATCAACCCCTAGACAACTGGAGTGCTGCTGAAGTACCCCAACGTGGCCTTGTCACCAAATGTGAAGGCCTTATTTGGTCTCTTGCTCAGCTGTTTCTAAGGACCATAGGCCTTGAATGAAACCACATCTTTATAAGGAGACCACATTATAAAGGTTGTTCCTGCCACCACCTTCTAGCCTTTACTTTTGGACCATACCAGTCAGTCGATGTCTTTGTAGATTAGCTCACTATTGACTCCCATCAGGGCTCTCCCATCACCACATCTCTAGTCTGTCCCCCGTCACCAGCCCCAGGGCTGCAGCTGCCCTCCAGGGCTTTGTGCTGCTCTGCTCCCATGGCTGCTGCTTTTGCACAGGTGGCGTGTGTTATCCGAAGCTTGTGGCTTTGGATGTTATTTACAATTAGAGGCCTGCTGCACAAGATTCGTGCAGTCGGACATCCTTAGCACTGCTGCGGAGGCAGG
>NW_005319495.1:0-1145 GCF_000412655.1 Myotis brandtii
CCTAAGTCTTTCCTTGAGATATACACACACAAGCGTCACAGCAAAAGGATGAAGATTATATTCTCCCCTGTTTTTCCACCCATTATGCCTATTTATTTTATTCAGCTGCATATAAAGAACGGGGCATTTTATCATCTGACTAAGAGAAAGGAAATGGATCAGGCCTATGTCTTTGACTCTTACTCATGATATCAAGTGTGGTTTGTTTCTCCAAAAAACATAATATGAATTTAAAACATTAAGGCAGAGAAGAGGAAGGAGCTTTAAATTGTGCATGATTATGGTGTGGAGAGGGATACGGGCAGTGGAATAAATGATGAAGAAGGTGATTGATTTCTAAGCAGCACGGTCTGATAGGTCAGTAAAGGAGGTGAATGTCCCGAACTCCATTGTTTATACAAACTTAGTACCTGGTCAGTAGGCTCTGTAAACCTGGTGGTCAGTCCTCTCAACCCCACAATTTGCATGTATCTATCCTCAGTTATCTCTTATTTCTGTCTAACTCAGCTTTCAAAATTGACAGTCTATCATAGAAAGGTGAACGGGGAACATTTACTGAACACCTACTGTGTGCAAGTTCAGTATGAAAAACTCCAGAGAAAACAAAGGTGGAAAGAAAATCTCTACCTGAAGTTCTCATTCTAACTTTAATAAGGGAAAATCATTTTAACAAAGCCAATTCATAGCAAAATATGTAAAAATAAAACTCAAGGGGAAAATGAAAGAAATGTTGAAAATGGGGAAAAATAGGAACTATATACAGAAAAAGGAAGATAGTTTAAAAACAGCTGAAAAGATCAGTAAAATACTAGTAAATGCATATTACAATAACATGTTAGCTTTTTTGTCAGTTTAGTAAAAACTGGAAACATCAAATTGGTGACTATAAGAAAAAAATAAATCCTCCTATGTGCTGATGGTGACTTTTGTAGGGAAACTTGTAAACTTTATAAAAATTTTTAATGTATAGCCATTTGACATAAAAATTCTTTTCTAATAAATCTCTCCTGTAAATATTATATAAGTATTCTATATAAGAGCATAAATATTCAATTTCAAATTGCTAGTCATAGCAAAACATTGGAATGATCCAAAATATCATATACACATATAAATTATATCCTATATAATAAAAGCCTAATATG
>NW_005319496.1:0-1145 GCF_000412655.1 Myotis brandtii
GAGAGACACATTGATTGGTTGCCTCCTGCAGATGCCCAGACTCTGGCCAGGGATTGAGCGTTCAACCAGGGTACTTATACTTGACTGGAATAGAACCCATGACCCTTTAATTCTTGGGCTCATGTTCTATTCACTGAGCCAAATCAGCTACGGAGAGTTTATTTTTGTTTATGGTATATGGTAAGAGTCAATATTCATATTTTTACCAGAAACAAATCCATTTTTTAAAATGTATTATTTCTCCCATTAAATTACCATAATACCATGGTTAAAAAACAATTGAACATATAGATATGAATCAGTTTCTGTACTATTATCTTGTTTCATTGACTTATATGTGTATTCCTATGAATATAACTATTTTTTAAATGATTGGATTTATTTACTATTGTTCATAAAGAGTAGTATACATACACATATAGTTGTTTATGAATATAACTATTTTTAAATTTCTGTAACTTCATGATAGGTCTTAAAATTTATATTATTATGTACACATATATTTATGATTGCTATTTTTAGAGCAATTTCAGTTCTTAAACATCCATTTTTTTCTTTCTTATATTTTTATTTCCTGTGTTGTTTCCTTTTTTCATAAAAATATAATTAATAATATAAACATATTTTATAATAGCTACTTAAACATGTTTAATAAATCCAGTATCTGGATTATTTCAAGTTCAGTTTATATTGCTGCCTATTTTCTAAACAATAGGCAAGATTTTCAAGCTTTTTGCATATCTAGTAATTTTTTTGTACTGAACAATGTAGATAATGTGTTGTAAAGATTTTAGATTCTGTTATCTCTCTCTGAAGAATGTTGATTTGTGCAGCAGGCGATATAATTACTGGGTGATTATCTTTGCCCTGTTGTAGGCTTGCTTTAATGCGTGGTTGGGGACTGTCTCTGGAAAACCATACTATCTTTCTCAAACCCCTCCAACGGGATGGTCCTCATACCCCAAACTTTGAATTTTTTGGTATATCTTGTAAGGTTATGATTTAGACTTTGTTAGAGTGTATTTAGAGTAGGTCCTATCCTAGGGTGTGCTGCCTGCTTCTTCTGGAAGAATGTTCTTCTGCCTCATCAGGATGACTGAGTAGTAATGAGGTGCTGGGTATTTCTTCCATTCTGTTGGAAAATA
>NW_005319497.1:0-1145 GCF_000412655.1 Myotis brandtii
CCAGTTACCAGCCACCTTTGGGACGCTTTCCATCCGTCTGAATTGTCGCTTATCTTTCCAGCCCCCACAGACAGACACCTCCTCCTATGACACGCACACTCCCCAGTACACGCCACCCACCGAGGCATCACCGAGGTGCCTCCCTGTACATTCAGGTTCACAAACTCACTGTGTACCCCAACTCCTCTTCATCTTCCTCTGTGGTTATGTTTAGCCAGATCTTCATTCGTAATTATTTCTGAGGTTCAGCTTTAAACCTCTCCCCAAACCATAATGGTATGGTAGAAGGTGAAGTCACCAGGGTTTAAGAGTCATGATGCCTGGTGTCCCCTTGCCTCAGGCCATGTTCTTCTCCTGGAACATTGTGGTGGGACAGACATGTTTCTTCACTTGTCTGATGGCTCCTTCTGGAACATAAACCAGCACATGGTTCTTGGGGCGCTGAAGCTCATCATAGAGGCTGTGGGATGAGCTGTGGTTGGTTTTGGAGTTGGCTAGCCCAACAGGATTCCTGGGGGATGTTTTTTCATCCTGTGTCATTGCTGAGGGAATGGCTCTAAGAACCAAGCAAAAATAATGATGGCCTTTGAAATTCTGGGTTTGAAATCCAGCTCCTTCAAGTCAGTGGTGACTTGGGTTAGAGGACATATTTGTTGATGAGAAATATATTCTTAACAGGCCACTCTCTACTTCTTATCTCCAGATCTTGACTGTGTGAATCAAGATTTTGGACCCCTGACCCACAGTGTTTCTCAGTCCCCTGCAGGGGTGGGAGGCTCAGCCAGGTACAGCCACACGTACACGTCTGTCAGCACCACGAATCCTGAAGGCACTTACACAGACATAACAAGAGGATTTCAAGACAGGGGATACCGGGCAGCGACTCAGCTCACGGAGGCTAGCACCGACTCTGCAGCACTAACAGTCACTGCTCAGAGCACTCACCAGTGTTTATTAACCATCCATTGTGTGTCCAGAGCTTGCGTTAGGCCTTGCTGGGGTTGGATGTGGGGAAAATTAAAATAAACTCGTGTCTATTTGCTAAGTGCCTAGTACATACCAGGCATGGCCCTAGGTGTTGGAATTACACGTTGAACAGAAGTGGCAGCTCTGTCCTTCCAGAGATTACAGCTAACAATCCCATG
>NW_005319498.1:0-1145 GCF_000412655.1 Myotis brandtii
AAAGAAAGAAAAGAAAGGACATTATTCAGTACTTTCCCATATAATGTCACTACTACATTTTCCCCCTCTTTGTCCAAAATGCTGCCTGAAGCTACCAAATGGAGGGACACTGCTTGTGGCTGGTTTGTCTCTGGATCAAATGGATAGAGTTGTGTGCATGGAGGTATCGGAAGAGGTTGTCCCTCATTGTGTCCCAAGCAGCAAATCCTTCTCTTGTGACCTGCCTTTCTGGGGACATGAAAAAGAAACAAGAGTGCAGACTTGCTACCAGCTTCCCTATATATTCAGTTCAGGCAAAGAACACCGTTCTCTCCAGCACGGCCAGCCTCTGCAAGTTCAAAAAGCTCTCAGAGAACAGGCTGCGCACCCCTTGGGGGCGGATACAACTCCACCTCTTAGGTGGCGGAACTACCTAAAGGGACACAAAAATAGTTTTCTTGAGACCAAAGAGACACCAGCTAATTGCTAGAAGCCTGAGAGTAGGCATGTGGCTGAACCGTTTGAGGTCTGACAAGTGTTTCATAAAGGTGAGTTGGCTCTGTGTCTAAAGAAGACGTGATCACCTTGAGAAAGTGTGGCTGCCAAAAATGCTTATTTGCTCTGATGATTAACAGGGTTATTATTCATTCTTTCTGTGATTACCCTTGAATGTGTGACACAGATCCTTTGTCATCTAAAGAAACACTGTTTTTACATTCCAGGGAGAACACAAGAAGGGTTTAATTACTATCCACGGCATCTGTTTATTTGAGTCTCCTTATGAATAATCATGTAGACCAACATATCCAGATGGCCAGGCTCTCTTGCTACTCCTGCCTTTTCTTCCTCTCTCATGATTCAAGACATTTTATTTTACATCCAGAAAAGTCACCTATTGAAAGACGCTCGAGGATGTGGCGCCAAATGCCTGAGAGAATACGGAAAAGTAAATCCTAATACCAGGAGATCACACCCATGCTGACCAGTTGGTGACCATTGCCTCACGCCAGTAGTTTGTTCCTGGATAATTAAATAGTCTATGCCTATGGGCGCAATCAGACCTTTGCCACAAACTGAAAACTGTTTACCCATGCATCAGGGGTGGGAGGGCTCTGACTTAGATGATGTGCAATGATATCTGATGAGAAGTAATCTGCAGAACGCTT
>NW_005319499.1:0-1145 GCF_000412655.1 Myotis brandtii
CCTCTCTGAAATCAATAAAAATACATTAAAAAAATACTACCTAGTACTTACGATGTACTGTAACATGAATTCAACAATGTCATTCTATAAACCAACCTCTTGGGCTTTGTCATATTTATTTTATAAAATGTTTACATAAATCTATATACCTTTCAATATTTCTCTTGTTTCAACTTACTAAAGATATTACTTTAAGGTTATTGAAAAATTCCCAGTATTGAAAATACTTCTATCTATACCCTAGGTATACTAAATAATCTACATTTTTCATTATAAAAATAATTCATGTTTGTAATATCTTTTAAAGAGTAAAAGCAAACAGACAAGTAGAAAGTAGCAATTATTAGTCTTTCTTTTTCACCACCCTCTTCCCCTCAGAGGTTTCTTTCATAGCTTTCTACAAATTGGGCAAGTGCATGTCAGCTGCCCTTTTTATAGTGCTTGGCATAGCTACCCATACATCAAGGATCTGCATGACTGAATCAACATATTAATTTCAGATTTCTTCCACATTCCTTTTACCATGTACATATAATGACATCCATATAGCTTTAAAAGAAAGAGGGAAACAAATAAAAATCATAGTAAACTTAAAAGGCGACTAACCTTTTTCCACCTCATTCAGATTAGCAGCTGGCAGCGACAAAGACAGAAGAGACAAAAGACTATTTACATTGCGATACAACAGCAGAGCACAGGAAGCTAGTGTATTTATAACAGAAGGGCCCAGAGTGAGTGGGCGGGCGAGGAGAAGTGAGGCTTGGATTCCTTACCTACAGCCAGCCAAGCACACAAACAAGGGGGACAAGAGGCGATAGGCAAACGCCATCACAGGGAGCCAGGGATCTGCATCTCAACCGGGTCACTTAACCAGCCTTACTTTTTAACACGTGCACGTCATGGTTAGTGTGTGGGCATGGGAGGTTAGGAAAACAAAGAGATAAGGGTACAACGTGGAAAGATTAAAATAGTCTCAATGTTTTCCGCATCTTTACATGCCCAACTGGTATGGAAATGTTCGTGTACAGAATTTGGGTAATCCTGTTAAGTGACATCCTGGGTTACAGCGTGATCAATTGTGTGTCATCTTTGCATGTGGTTCCATGAAAGTAGGGTTGATTAAGAAACACAGTCTTGACAGAGCA
>NW_005319500.1:0-1145 GCF_000412655.1 Myotis brandtii
CAGTCACCAAAGGACTAAGGCATGACCTCCCCAAACCCTGCTGTTGTCCACAGCCCACATCTGGGGCTCAAACCCTCTGCCCCAGGGCCTGTACCTGTCCTCTGTGCTGGGCACCTCTGGCACTGAGCTTTCCCCCATGAAAACCTGTTGTTCGAGTACTTACTGAGCACGCAAGGTGGAGAAGCCTTGTGGGAGGGGGTGAGCTGAGATAGACAGCTAAAAGCAAAGAATCCGACATTTTCCTCTCTGGAACCTGGTATCTTCTTTCAATAATAAGACTACGTATACAAGAATAACCAGGAGAAATCAGGACAGTAAGTAGTTAGGAGGTGTGTTAGCTTGCTCGGGCACCATAACAAAGCACCACAGGCTGGGAGGCTTAAGCCACAGAAATCTATTTGCTCACAGTCCTGGGGGCCAGCAACTTGAGGTCAGGTGTCCGCAGTTTGGTTTCTTGGAGGCCTCTCCGGGCTTGTAGCTGCCCATCTTCCTGTGTCTTCACGCGGCCCTTCCTCTGTGTGCCCCTGTGAACTCATCTCTTCTCATCAGGACACCAGTCCTGTGGGATTAGGGCTCACCCTACCCACCCCACTTTAATCGAATTACCTCTTAAAAGACCCTATCGCTAAACACATTCTGCGGTGCTGCTGGTTTAGGACTTCAACAGATGAAACTGGGGACACAAATCAGCCCAAACATCCTCCGGGCAGCCACCACCCCCTCCCCAGTCCAGGCTCAGCCCCGGGCCCTGCTGCTCTGTCCAGCCTCTGTCACACCTCGGGGACCTCTGCTCCCCCTCTGCCCCTCGCCAGCGGGAACGGACCGAGGAGGTCACAAAGCACAGGTTCACCTTCCAATCCACCACGCTTGCCCCCTTCTTGCTGCCTCTGGCAGAGGTCCTGGTGATGCTGGGTCACCTCGGGTGGTAAATGCTTTCTCTGGTCACTTCTCCTTCAAGCACAGTCTCACTCCAGTCACCCCATGTCTAGTCACCTGGAATCCTCACACCTGCGAGCTTCACTGAAGTGGAAGCCTGTCCCAGTGTGGCTCCCCTTGGACCGAAGTCCGCCACGAGCACCTGCTCTGTGTGCCCTCCATGTTGTTCCTTCCATTCCCTCCCTCCATCCCCTCCCTCCATCCCCTTC
>NW_005319501.1:0-1145 GCF_000412655.1 Myotis brandtii
ATGAGACAGCCTGGGGCTTAAGTCAAATGAGATCTTATGGCATCTCAGCACTGGCAGGTAACTTGGATAATTGAAGGGAGAACTTGCTAAAGCAGCTATTGGGAGAGAAGACGGAGTGTGAGTTGTGAAGGCATACACACTGTCTATCTTCCTACGTCTTTCTCTCTCTCCTGTACCCTTTACCCTTACTCATTTTAGAATGAACATATCTTCAGTTAAAAGGTGGGATAAGGAGATTAAGGGTTCTCTATCAGTGTCCCATTAAAATTCAATTATTTAGCAAACAATACTTGTCACCTACTATGTCAGTCATTATGCTGGGTACCAGGCCCCTGTAGATGAATGAGACATGCTCTCAAGGGCTTCATGTAAGACCTTGAAGAATTTGGTTCCTGCTCTTGTTCTTCTAGTTGCGCAAGTGACTTTACTTCTGTGTCACAGTTTCCCCATCTGTAAAATGGGGAAATCAAGTGTCTGTTTCATAGGGTTATTTGCAAGGGTTAAATGGATTTAATCCAGGTAGAGCACTTGGCAGAAAGCCTGGAATAGCAAAAGGAGAGCTCCATACCTAATTATTACTATTACTAATATGTTAATAATTATTACTAACACTTTAATCAACAAAGTAAAACGTGAAGTAGCATAGAGGAGGGAATAATTCTATGGGCAGCTGGGGAGGCTTTCTGGAAGAGGTTACGGTTTCTAGTTTGAGCTTTAAAGAATGAGGTATTGCAGGGCCCACAAGGAGTGCAGGGCATTCCGGGTGGATGGTGCAGCATGCATGCAAACGCACTCTCTCTTATTAGAAGCCAGTAAGAGCCCAAAAAGCAGTGAGCTGGGGACATGAAAAAGGCTGTCTATGTTGGTTCATATAACCTGCTGTTTTTCATCATTATTGCATATAATTTCTTCAACTTCCCAGCTCCGTTTCTTAACAGTGTTCTCTAACGTCGGTCAACAAGAGAGTCCCTCAAGGACTTAATGAACAGTGCAGATGCCTGGGCACCCATCTGGGGGGGTTCTGGCTCAGCAGGCCTGGTGTGAGGCCCGGGATTCTGCTTTTCAAAATGAGCATCCTAAGTCATTTGGTTGCCAGTGGTCCAACTGTCACACTAGGCCAGTGGTCGGCAAACTGCGGCTCGCGA
>NW_005319502.1:0-1145 GCF_000412655.1 Myotis brandtii
AGGCCCGAGAGCTGGGACAGAGGGGACACTACACCGTGCAGGCGCCCCACCACCAGAGCCAGGGACAGGCAGAGAGCCCCTGTGGGTTTCAGAGACCCGGCCTGCGGGCCAGATCTCACACAACCGGCCTTCAGAACGACAGGACAAAGGATGATGCTGGTTTAGGCGGCTTGCTCTGAGCTACTGCGTTAGGCAGTGCTGGAACCAATACCATGTTTGTGGAAACTTTCTATATTCTTTTTAAATGTATTTTATGTTATTGTTGACACTATTACAGATGTCTCTCATTTTCTCCCTTTTGGGCCCCCACCACCTAACCTACCCCCTCCCCCCAGGCCTTCACCACCGGGCATCTAGGGCAGGTGTGTCGTAGAAAGGGAGTGGCAGGAGGATGACACCCCCCAGAGTTGTCTACATCCTCATTGCCAAGACCTGTGACTGTTCTGTCCCATCGCACTGGACAGTCAAGGCTGCTGATGGCATGGAGGCTGCCAATCACCTGACCTCGGAACCAGGACATCTCCTGGGCCCTGGCGACGGGCCCAGCGTCATCCAAAGACTCTTCATGGCAGGAGAGGGAAGCAGAGGTCGGAGGCGGAGGGCGGTCTGAGGGTGCGACGTGCTGGATCTGAGGTGGGAGCAAAGGGAAGCTTCTAGAAGCCAGAAGGAACAAGGACGTAGACTGTGCCCTACAGCCTCCAGAAGGAGGCAGACTTGCTGGCACCTTGATTTCATCACCGTGGACTCATTTCAGACCGCTGACCTCACCTATGCCACGGTCACGCCTCGGTGCTGTGTAAGCCACTAAGATTGGGGCCAGGTGTTCCGGCAGCAACAAGAAACCAACACGGGACCGAGTCACAGAGGCTGCTACGTGCTGTGTGTTCAGTCTTCCTGGGAGGAATCAGGAATCTAATGCGGGTAGAGAAACGGCAGCAAAGGCGAACTTGATAAGAGATGGACTGTTGGGAATAAAGGTTTGTTCTGAGGCTGTGGAAATCAGACCAAAAACAGAGATAAGCCGATGGCCTGGGGAGTGCTGTAGAGATGGGTGAGAAAGGACCAATAATTTCAGTGATGAAATCAGTAGGAGTGAGATCACATGACTGTGGGGAGGAGGGGAGGGAAAGTACCCAGGAGCACTT
>NW_005319503.1:0-1146 GCF_000412655.1 Myotis brandtii
AAAAAAGTTTTTAAAAGTCAAGTAGTATTTTTCTTTTAAAAATGTTTTCTCTTTATGCTTTTTTCTTTTCAGAATGAGGACTCATTTCAAAAGCTAGTGAGTATTTGTGAAGTGTTTAGTAAATTACTTCTGTTTATTGCTAAAATTATGTTTATTAACTTTACAAAGTTTGTTATTTCTTTTTCCCCAAAATTAAGGCTTCTTCTGAAAGAATCTCTGGACTTTGTTTTAAGAGGTTAAATTTGACAACATCTATACATAAAATACTTGTCAATCGGGCAGCAAGAAAGGTAGGAATACAAAGCTTAAAAATATCCTTGCCTTAGATATAATTAAGAAATTATATAAATAAAATTATTTCCAAAAAGAGGAAAATTAAACATATCAGTGGAGTTTTATGGCTATTATGTCTAATCATTGTTTTCATGGGCAGCCTAAAAGTGTTTCTTAGTATTATATTCCTCTTCCCATAATGTGCCAACTGTTGCAAATATTTCTCTCCTTGCGAGGTTAACTGCAACAGCCATGTGAAATATGCTAAAGCCTTCTTGGATAAGGTAAGTGGCCAATCTTCTTAGTGGCAGAGTTAACCTTTGTCTTCCAAATTAAACACAATGGAAATGACGTGAAGAAGAGGGATCATAAGGCTGGAAACAGTAGTTGCCATGAATACCAGGATGAAGACCACCAAAAGAATCAATGGAAGCAGTAGTTTTGAAATGTTGATGCCATTACTTTTTCAGTGAATAAGTGATAGCTAAAATAAGAAAAAATAAAGGAATAGTTAACTTTATTGCAATATACTGAAGAAGGGCTAGGTATATAAAAGTTGGAAAAGATCTATTTAGTGTTATATGAAAAATGTTTAAAAAGGCTTTATAATATAAAAATATAAATATATATTCCTAAGGAATATATTTACCAGATAGGAGTGAGTTATAAGCCAGATGTCTCACTCAGATACAAATGGTTCTCTCAAAAATATAAGAAAATAATGTGTAAAAAATCTTTTTGCTTGAAATGGATGAGACATTATAGACTTTCTGGAAATAATTCCATTAACACAGGACCATAGATTCTAGACTAGAAACAATATTAAAATAATCATTCAAAGAACTTATATACTTATATGCATAGCCCATGGTC
>NW_005319504.1:0-1146 GCF_000412655.1 Myotis brandtii
GAGGGAGTCTGTCTCAGGTGGCAAATATCTTTTGCCTTTACCTTTCAGCCTTTTTCTGCTGTGAAAATATATGTGATGTCTAGAAGTACAGGAGACATCTTGAGATACGAGAATGAAAGCTACAGGCTACGAAAAGGAAGATAGTAACACAGAAATCTGATTGCCTCTGAACTTTTTAGTAGGTGAGAAAATAAATCCCAATTTGGGTAAGTCACTATAATCAGGTTTCTGTTATATGAACTGAACACAATCAATCCCTAACTAATACAGGCAGACTAGATAACATGAAAACTCTTCCACTACAGACACCTAGTAATGCTGGGTGCAAAAAATATATATTTTTAATATATACTTGAGCTTTTTAAAAAAGGCAGAGAAATACTTAGGTGGCAGAAATTAAGAAGGAACTGAACCTCTGAGCCGAAAGCATATAATATGACCCCGTCTTGAGTGAGGAGGGGTTTGGATGAAGAATGTGCTTCAATTTTTAAACTCATGTGGTAACCAGAGATAAGACTTTGGGCCCTTAGTGCAAGCAGAAATTAAAAATTATGAGTTCCTCCTCATTCATGCCCTTCCTCACATATATAAATTGAAAATCTGAGATCTGTAACCTCAGTGAAAGGGTAAACTAGATAAAATTCACTCCCTAGCACAGCAAAATGACTAGGAAGCTTTTCTATCATGGCATGAGCTTGAAAAGAGAAGAAAAAAAAGGTCTCCAAGAGAATTTGTATTCATGATTTGTGCTCCTGCTAATTAAGGTTTCAACTTTACAATGTCTGAATTACATTGGGACTTCTAAGCCCAGAAATAAATTCATATAAAAACTGGTCACTCACCAGTGATAATTTTAGGATCTCTGTCAAAAACATTTTTTAAAAGTCATTAAAAGTGAGTTGATTTTTTTAAAAAGCTACAAGACCAAAATGGAAACAATCCAAAAACAATGGGGATCAAGAGACAAAACAAACAAAAGAATTAGACATTGGTCCTGATTGAAAAAGGATACATCTATATGATACCACTTATATAGTTTAAAAATATAAAATAGTATCATTTATAGATATATATAATCGGTAAAAGTATAAAAACGTAATAGAAATTGTTCATATTAATTTAAGAATAGCAGTTAACTATCAGAAA
>NW_005319505.1:0-1146 GCF_000412655.1 Myotis brandtii
AAGACAATTTTTAAGTGATGTTTTTGTTTGATATTAATCTAAAGTTTTATAAATAAGCATCTTTTGTATATTTGCCTTATACTTGGAGTGCAGCTTCATCATTTTAGCACATGTTGCATTTGTCTTTATCATCACATTGAAACCAAATGGTTCACTTTATTTATCGAGGCTAATAACAAGAGCACAGATATGGACTTAATATACAAATAATATTTTCATGTCAGATGAAGGTGAGATGGATGTCACTGAACACTCTCAAAGCAATGGTTATGAATCTGTTTAAACAAAGAAAAGTGAAAGAAAGTTTGAGTTATCCCTAGTATAGGCATGCCACACTTAAAAGAACCTGCATTGCAGCAGCTGGTTTCACATTTATATTTTGAGCAATGATTCAATTTCAGGAAACAACATCATCTGTCACAGTAAAGCAGTGTTTTAAAATAAAATATTATGTTTTCTTTTAGTTTTGTTTGCATTTAATTAGCAAAAATTATTTTAGAGATTATGGCAACAGAGGGTTGTATGGGGAATTACTTCTCCTTCCCCTGCTACCAGTTGACAGGACCACTGGGCAGGACAAGAGAAATACACCATTACTGTATTAGTACATGCAAGTTTTCATGGTGTTTTAAACTAAGAAACAAAAATTAGTCATCATTTTCTATTCTTCTCCATTCAACAACCTTATAAAAGGAAGTAGTATATTTATTAATAAGCACAAAATGCTTGAACTTTTAAAATATTGAAAATGATGCTTTCAACAATAAAGATTTAAAAACAGAAAAATAAAAATATTGAAAATAATGAATAAAAATAAATTTAAGCTACATTGAGAAGGGGTGTGATCATTCTTTTTCATTTAAAAGAGGCCATTCATTTCTCAACTTAGAGAAACGCTCTTAGCTGCCCAGCATGTTTTAACCTGCCTTTAGCAGTAGCATCTCACTCTTCCCTTAGAAAACCACTCCTCTATTCCACATGGTTCTAGTAGAACTTTAATCATACTGTTTCTTCTTTCTTTATCTGTGTTATGAGTACATGATTCATTAGAAAAATCAGATGTCTTTCCAGGAATTTGAATATTGGGTGGAGACACATAAAAATAGAAGACATAGCCCTAACCAGTTTGGCTCAGTGGATAGAGCA
>NW_005319506.1:0-1146 GCF_000412655.1 Myotis brandtii
AGAGATAATTTAATATATTCTCAACTTGCTTTCAGAGAGTCATAGTATCTTTTTAAGTCAAAAGAAGAATGAGGATTATAAGGGTCTTTCTTAGAAACCAAATTTTCCCCTTTTCTGCCCCAAGACATGATTTTGAACATTTAGGTATCTACTTTTGCTGTTTAAAAATGACGGAGTTGTGTAAGGAAAGGGAAGAATGTAATTAAATGTGATGAGGAGTATGCTATTAAGGTCCCTTTCACAGGAAGTCTGGTGAATTCAGTCACCTACTGTGAGAAGCTGATAATAGAGGTAGAAAATGGGAGGGAAGCTGTAAGAAGTTTGCCTTTAAATGAGATGGATGGAAATCACTCTTCCACCTTGGGCTACTTATTGATGCAATTCTTATAGCACCATGTGTATTTTGAGAGGGTGGAGGGAGGGTGCTTAAGTGATTTATGTGTTTAATTTCCCTCCATGCTTAGAAGGCTGCAGTCCTGCACTCGGAACACAGGGAAATTGATTAAAATAACAATTGTCCAGAGCACAACCACTAGCAATCAGCTTGAGGAGCTGCTTTCCTCCCTTGGAATTAGAATCATGATCCCTCCCAGCTGCCTGGGGTCATCTCCCCGGCCCTTGGGGCTAGCATGGAATTTTCAATGCTAACAAGATTTAACCTTCGCTAACAAGGTCAGTAGGAAAAGTAACAGATTCTCCCAGCTCCAAAGAGTAGAGCAAAGTTTGTCTCTTAGTGGTCTCTGCTTTGCGCCTGCTGCTCAGGGCCTCCAGTTCTTAAATAAACGCACTTGTAATTAAGTAAAAGTTAACAAATATTTATTGAAAGAGTGATGGAGCGTGGGAGGGTGAGGTTTCTTTGTGGGACTGAGGGGACAGGGGTCATAGAGAATGACAGGCGAGGGAGAGGATTTCTGTTTTGGAGGCGGTGTTGTGCATGGAAGGGCACAGGTATGAAGCCAGCAGGCCTTGCCACTTATTAACTTCTGTGACCTTGAGCAAATGACTCTTCCTCTGAGCCACCGCTTCCTTATCTGCACAACAAGGACAATAGTAATGTCTACCATGTGGTGTTGCATGCATATAAGGGAGAGATGTGTAAAGGCCTGGCACAGAGTAAAACGCTCACTAAATGTTTGTCATTTTCAA
>NW_005319507.1:0-1146 GCF_000412655.1 Myotis brandtii
TTGTTTTCTGAAGAGGTTCAGAAATACTTCTTCCAATATTAAAAAAAAATTCTCTATTTATTCAGTGGTGGGTTTTTGTGTGTATGTGTGTTTTTCTTTCCTGTTTAGTTATCGAATCCATCTGGCATTTATTTTTATGTATTTTTTCCAGGTGTCTCTTATCTATTTATACATTTTATTTATTTGTTTTCGCCACATCTGATTGAATTTAATAAAACTTTACAGAGAGAGTTGAAATCCCCTTCCCCAGTCTCAATTCCCTTCCTCTCCAGAGGTAACAACAATCTAGAATTTGGTGTTTCTAATTCCCAGACACGTTTCATAATAATTCTTCATATGGAGGAAACCACAACTTTCCCAAAGGGATCTTCGCAACTTACATTTTTCCTTTTAAAAACTTACTTTGTCATAATTTTAGGCTTAAAGAAAAGTTGTAAGACTAGTACAGATAATTCCTATATCGTTTTCACCCAAATTTCCCAAATGTTAACATTTCTCACATTTGCTCTCCCTCACTGTCTTCCTCTCCTATCCTCTTCTCCCTCCCCCCTCTCCCCCCACCTCTCTCTATAAAATTCTTTTTCTCAAGCATTTGAGACTTAAATACTTCAGGATGTATTTATGAAAAACAAGGACATTTACTTATATAACCACAGTTCAGTGATCAAAATTAGGAAAGTAACACGGATGGAGTACTGTTTGCAGATCTGCAGACCTTATTCCAGTTTCACCATCTGTTCTAATAATTCCTTTATAGGGAAAGAAAAAAACCTGGATCCCAAGCTGTATTCAGTTGTCCCTTTAGTCTCTTTACATCAGCTCTTCAGTCTTTCTTTTGTCTTTTATGACCTTGACTTTTTTTTCTCTCTCTTCAGTATGGGCTGGTTATTTTGTAGAATGTCCTTCAATTGGGGTCTGTCTAATGTTTCCCTGTTACTAGATTCTGGTTAAGCAGTGATGCTGCTTACCCAGATGTGATGCCGTGGCCTTCTCCATGCGTCATATCAGGAGGCATTATTATTATTGCATGAATGCTCTATCCTTTTCCCATAGATTTGAAATGACACATTTGCAATTTTCTAAATTCTCAAAATACATGGTCTGCCTCTTTTAAATTGATCAGTTTACCTAATTCTGTGCCCCCCC
>NW_005319508.1:0-1146 GCF_000412655.1 Myotis brandtii
GTGTGTGTGTGTGTGTGTGTGTGTGTGTAGGGGGATCCACACCTTCTGCCCCCTGTCCAGAGCTATAGGAAAGAGAGAAGTCCCAAGTCTCCATGCCCTTGGTGACACTACACACTCTCTGGGCAAGAATCTCTCACTGCTTTCCTCTTGTAACTATTTCCTACTTGCTTTTAGGGACCCAGGCTTTCTCTCTTCTCCCTCTTACCAAATCTTCAATGATTCTGAACCCTTAAAGCGGGCCCTGAGAGGAGGTTGGGGGGTTGTGGCCCTGGAATTCAAAGTGGGACCCTTACTCCCTCCCCTCACTTCCCCTGACAAATACGGTGACCCTCCTCCCAGCTGCACAAGGAGGAGAGATACCAGCACATGCTGTACTTTGGCACCCGGGCCTGTCTGTTTAAGAGCGCCAGGGCCCAGGACCCAACCGTGAAGCGCATGCTGAGTAAGCTGCAGAACATAGGCAAGGCAGCCCTGCCAGACAAGCTCCAGGAGGTGATGACCGGAATCCCCAGGCCTCCAGGCACCTGCTCCCCCCACCCAGGGGTTCATGGGCTGGCTGGTGGAGAACCAGGGCAGAAGCGAGGTTGGCAGGGCAGGGTCAAAGCATCCTCTGGGGAGGAAGGAAGCAGAGGCTGGTGGGAAGATGCCTCAACCATCTAGGGGGGCTAGCCCATGGCTCAAGTTTCTGGCCACAGCATGGTTTGGGGCGACTATGAAGGGCCTGCTAGCTCTGCACAGGCCTTTATGTTTATTTGAACCTTTACAACCCATAGTCATTCATAGAGGAAGAACATGCGCCTCACGGTCACTCAGCAGCCCTGGGGTGGCAGAGCTGGGCACTCAATCCTTTGTCCTTTCACCCTCCCACCCCTGCGCCAAATTCAGGACCAGGTCTCACCAGTGGGATTGGCAGAATCTTGACCTTGTACCTTTCCTAAGGGCACATCTCACCAGCTATTGGAAGCACCTGGAGGATCCCTTTTCCTTCTTCTGTGGACACACCCACCACCGCCTGAATGATGGAGACTAGGGGCTGAGGGAGGGGGGTGGCAAGTCTCCGGGCCTTGAACAAAACCCTGTCACCTGGGAGAGGAGCCTCCCAACTCTCTGTCAAGCTCAGAGGGTGATCCAGAGGTGCTAGTGAGC
>NW_005319509.1:0-1146 GCF_000412655.1 Myotis brandtii
AAACAGACATGGAGGTGAGTGTAGTCTATGCAGAGGGTATAACATGAGCAAAGGCACTGAAGTAGGACTAATGGATCAACCAGCTCCCATCTATGAAATCCCGACCGTGAGGCGGGCATCCAGCTGGCCTCACTGCACGTTTCGCTTAGTCCTACACAACCCGGGAAGGTAGGCCTCGTGCACCTCAAAGGTGTCTTAGGAGTGAGGAAGTGAGGGTCAGAGACTCTGATCTAAAAGGGACCTGTGTAAAGTCTCCCGGCTCCCAAGTGGCAGAGTCGGGATGAGCACCCGGTTTGATACGGCCACGGAGGGATGAGTCCAAGGATGCTCAGAGCAGCTTTATTCACAACCCAAACCGGAAACAAGCCACGTGTCCATCAGTAAGAATGGATCCAGGTGGTGTGGTCATGCAACGCAATACAATTCATTTACGTATAAAAAGTAACTACAGATACAACATCGTGGGTGAATCTCAACAATATTATGTTGAGTGAAAAATGCAGAGGGTATAACACACAAGACTATGCACTGTATGATTCCATTCACATGAACTTCAAAGAACAGGCCAAATGAACGTGTGGTGACAGGAATGAGAAGGTGGCTGCCTGAGGGGATGGCTGGTAGGACTCCCGGGGCACTCGTGTCATATGTGCCTGTGTGGTCTGAATTTTGCGTAATGAGCATGTGTTATTTCTGTAAACCCCCAAACAATAGACACTTTAAAAACAGGATTCTCAGTTTACAACGTACACAGTCCAGTCCGGTTCAGAGGCCCTTACTGGACCTAATGATGGGCCAGGCCTCGGGTGGGTGGAGAGGCAGCTTCTACGTAGGAGAAGAGCAGAGGCTGTACAGGCAGGGAGACCACCTGCTGTGTGGCCTTGGGAACATCAAGGAACGTCTCTGAGCCTCATTCTTCTCCTTAACACACATGTGACAGGAGCTATGAGATGGCAGTGAAGGGACAGATGTGGAGGTCTGGGCTGAGGTCACCCCTGGGTGTCATCTCACAGGATCCCTGAGCAGCCCCTTACAGTGGGTACCGTGAGCATCTCCATTTCACAGAAGAGGAAACTGAGGCTCTGAGAGGTGGACTGGACAGTCCAGATCACACTGAGAGTAGGCGGCGGAGTCCAGATGCAAACT
>NW_005319510.1:0-1146 GCF_000412655.1 Myotis brandtii
ACCTTACTTTCCCTTCCCCAAGATATTAGTCTTGATTCTAATCGTTGCAGATAAGATATAAGTGAGTCAAAATTTGTTGATTGACTGCTCAGGATCAGGATCCTAAAGTTAAAGTCAAATTTTCCCACTGTTTCTTGAATATTTAACCTATCACTCCTAAACTGAATGCACTATCTGAAAAGCCATTAAATGTAAAGTTATATAAGGGTCTTTAAAAAGCCTTCTCTGATCCCTCCAGATTGAATTCAATGCCCACCCCTCCTCCTGCTGTCATGGAATGTCTTGCTATCATGTGAACCACATGCTGTTACAATACCTAACATTTGAGTATTTAATGTGCATCATAAATTTTATATATATTACTTCATCCAGTCTTCCTAGGGATATAGATATATATTGCTATTATCTCTGTTTTAATGATGAAGAAGATGAAGCAAAACCTGTCTAAGTGACTTTTCCAAGGTCATACAGCCAATTAAGAACTGGAAGTAGAGTTTGATCTCCAATTATCTAACTCCAAGCCTTGCTCTTAAGTTCTTTGATATAATGTTAGGATGACCTGTTTCTGTGTCTACTGCCATCTACTGCCCCCTGACCCCTTCCCTGACTGCAGGGGTGGGGAGGGGAAAGAATTTCCTGGTGTGGGTTGGTTTTGCCCGTTTTCATAGCCCTATTGCCCAGCACAGTGAGTGGCAGGCGCTCAAGCAATAAAAAGTAGCTGCATGAATGAATATGTGAGAAAGTCAACTGGTAACTCTTCCTCCTAGACTCACTGGTTTGTATGAAATTTACATTTTAATTCTGGTTAAAGATACATCAAATCATCAAGAAGGAAGAAGAGGCATCTCTAGTGTGTATCTCTATTAACTTGTTAATTCGGCCAGACATCTTCTCTATATGTCAGGTGACCCAGTTGTGGGAGTAATTTCAAGAAAAGATTGCAAAGGGAAATTGAAAAAGAAACATTTCTCTAAGATTTTCCCCTGAAGCAACTTATCTCCTGCCAGATTTTATAAACAAAGGGGACCCATTTCCGAAACCATGTGTCCAAGTCTTTGCACAAGCAAGGATGACTCCTTTTTTCCTGCTTCATTGCCCTACACTGCTCTCCACCCAGCTCAGCAGGGGCACGGGCTTGGGATCTGG
>NW_005319511.1:0-1146 GCF_000412655.1 Myotis brandtii
CCAGAGCTCTTCCCTGTTCACTGATTCAGCAGTGTTTAAGTATGTTTGTTCCAGTGATGATGGGAGAAGATGAGGAAAGAGGCGATGGCAAAGAGAAACAAGTTATATCTAAAGAACACTTCTGTAAAATTTACATACATTACCCAAAATCAGTGCCCTTTCAAATAACCTTTAGATTGGACTATCCCACAAAATTCTTGCTTGTTTTTGAGACATTGTATGGAACCCTTCATGCTCCCACCTCTGTCCAAATATTTAGACACAGGCTCTGATGAGACCAGTGCCTGCAACATGGTAGCAGGTTAAGGAGAGGACAAGCCAACAGAGAAGCTAATGGACAGACACACTAGCCCAACTCTAGGATGCTTACCATTAAGCTTATTTTTTATTAATATGTATTATGTGCTATTACTAAGTCTTTAGTAAAACTGTATTCAATGATAAAGGAAGTTAAAAGAGGGGGGTCATTTTTATGGTTAGAATAGCAACAAAGGGGTTGAGACCTTCTTCTGAGGCCAGTGTAGCCATACCAGCGTTTTCAAAGGTTCATGGTAGTCTCAGAGGAACAGACCAACATGACAGTGGTGATGGGTAACTCTTCTACTTGCTCTTTCCCCATATTAGGAGGAAGGAAATCTTGAAAGGAGAAAGCTATATGTTGCTGGGAAAAGCTATGCAACCAGCATCTATCTGGGCAATGTCCTTGTGCTGTAAATTTTCCAAAAGTATGGATGGCCTAGAAATAGCTAAAAAGCAAGACCAATCCATGACCAACCAATGAGAGAAAGGGATTTTTGTTGGCACACATAAATCTAATGAGTTGTCAGGAAAATCCCAATCAATGTTTAAGTCTGGAAGTTGCATCTTCTCTGCTGGTTAAAAAGTTAATTCATACGTGCCCCTTTCATTTCATTATTCATGCAACACAAATTAAATGGCTTAGCTGTTTCAATAGAGATTAATTACATTAGGCACGAAGCACATTTCCAGTTCAGGCCATGGTTTCTACTTCATTTAATTCATTATCCCATGTGCAATCCAGTGGCATCCTGAAGATAACAGCTAATTTCCATCGCATATGTCTCTTTCAGCGCTCTCTTTTCTTACTTTCAGGCATCTCTAAGAAAATTTCTAGCTAGAATAAAA
>NW_005319512.1:0-1146 GCF_000412655.1 Myotis brandtii
CTCTTTCTAAAAATCAATGGAAAAATATGCTCTGGTGAAGATTAACAACAACAACAAAAATAACCATCACAAGATTTATACCTGAAATAATTTTGTACCATGTCTTTTCTACCTGTCATTCAATACCTTGTAGAATGTTTCACACATAATATCTGTTGCCCTATTGTTATTTTATTCATTCATTCCCTAAATGTTTATTTGACATCTGTAGTGGGCACTACAGATGTGGATGAAAAAGGTAACATTGTCCTTGCCTTGGAATCAAACATAAAAACTCCAAAAATAATTGTGACTTGTGGTTTGCTGCCAGACAAGTAATCATGGGTGGCTCAATCCCCACTTATAGTTTCTGTTAGTTAGAAGGTGGTGTTCATTTATGTACCAGATAAATTTGGTACTGTAGTACTGAAGAGCATAAATTATGCAGAAATGTCACCATTCTGTTGGGGAATAATTTTGCTTTCCAAGGATCTATTTTGAATTTAGATCCCCCTGAAAAGATTTGAGACATCTCCTTATCCTGAAATACTGACAGATGCTCAGCTCTTAAAGAGCTACCCGTAAAATACATTAGAAAATTTTATGTTAGGAAGATGGTCCATCATAGGAAAATTGATTATTCTGCCAGCAAATGATATAGCATGAATGTATAGGAAAATGTCACCTTTACAATTGAGGTTTTTTTTTAATGTGGATTTCTTGAGTATAATTATTCCTATGGTTGGACATAATAATTCCACTATTTTATTTATAGGAGGCAAGGAAAACTAAAATAAGAGTGTGTGAAATGGTAAGCAGTACTCATTCCTCATTAAGGAAATTTGTGTTATTATTTTGGCTGTAATTTTACAGGTTCTGTAGCCTCTCTTAAAACAGTAAGAGTAAATAGTCCTAGAGTTTTGAGTCAATGGGGTTCTGAAGAGTTAGTCTGAGTTAGACTTCCTAGTTTTAGTCCCAGCTCATCTTTTGGGGAAGCTACTTAAACTCTTTATATTTGAGATATCTCAGACAATAAAATGCCTACCTTATTAGGTCAGTGAAAGGAATGAATAAGCTAAAGCACTCAGAAGAGTATATGATACATGCTAAGTAAATACTTAAAATATTAATTTACTATTGTCATAAATAGTCATTCCCAAGCAGGTG
>NW_005319513.1:0-1146 GCF_000412655.1 Myotis brandtii
CCACCACCACCAAGGGGCTGGTGCAGAGAACATGGGCCATATAGTTCCTTATGCACCTGACACACTTTCCATGACTTCATCTTTACAAACATCATCACACTGACACCGAAGACTGCTTTCACTAATGTGGAAAAACCCACTAATTCTGGGAAACCTCACAATAAAAAATAATTAAGAGAGCCATGCTCCCCTTTTTTCTCCCTATGCCCTTCACGATCACCTCCCAAATCTGTCTCAATCTCAAATAAAAATTGACCAACACCGTCAGTATTAAACCCACAGTGACAAGGCCATTAAACATAAAGTTATTTCAAAGACCAGAGGGGGAAAAAGTGACAGTTACCAACAATCTTTCCAGTGTGATCCACTCTCAATTCTTTCCAGTTATCACCTCCTTAGAATGCTTCTATACTATCAAGAATACCAACTGGGAGAAGAACCCATCAGGCAAGTTTCCATCAGCCTGACCCACCAGAAGAGACCAACCATGCCAGCAAGCCAGCAGATTTTATTCAAATGAGGAGAGACAAAGAGGTCCACAAAACTGCTTGATTCTCTGAGCAGCGATGGCCTCATTCCCTTGTCTCATTACTCATCCATCAAGCATCCCAGTGGCTTCCAGTTGAAGGCTGTTCCTCCCTCTTGCACATCCTGTTGGTATTTCCTTAATCGTGCTCTTGTAATCGCCAAGTGGAAAGGGAGTTTAGCAGAAGCTCCAGAAAGGCACACAGTTCCTTCGTCGCTATTAACTAAAGTTGTTTATGGAATTTCCTTTAACGAGCCAGAAGTTTATGACGTGTGGCGCACCGACCATAAAAGCGCTCGGAGATCAATCTCTCCCTTATTTGCTTTCATCTCTCACTGGACCGGAGCATCTTAGAAAAACAAGTTGCTCCAGTGACTGAGATTTATGTGTCTCGAGTTTATACAGTCCACATAATTAGATAGGGTTCAACATGCAAGGTGCTTTTGGTCATGCTTATGATGGCCCTAGGGTTTGGATTAAAATCAGAAACTCCAGGTTTGGCAGAAAGAAGCACTGGCTTGTCCGTCCCACATCAAAGACCATGAGTCCCTGAACTCGGGACAAACCCACTGGGTCCTGTCTGTCACTCACTCAGCCACAGCCCGCAAAGGCAACCTGTC
>NW_005319514.1:0-1146 GCF_000412655.1 Myotis brandtii
AAAAAGCTGTCTTATGTAGGCTGTCTCTCTGGCCCATCAATCAACTCATTCCTTCCACACTAGGCTGGGCAGGAGGAGAGATTCCGGGAAAGACAGTCATCAGAGGCCTCCCTGGGAACCTCGGTGTGTTTCTCTCTTGCTGGCCGCTGGCTGGCCTGAGGTCACGCACAGGGAAGAACACCAGCTCCAACAAGACTCCTTGCAAGAATTTCAGTGATGCAGGCTGAAGACTAACAGATGTGTGCCTTCACCTCCTGCACAGTCTGAGGCCAGTCACCAGCTCTCTGAAGGTGGGGCCTCTCTCAGGGCTCCTAACAGCACACTCCCAGCACCCATCCCTTGGTAGGTAGGACCACATGCTATAGGCTTTGCCTTAAATCTGTAAATGTAACAGAGAGATGGGGGTGGTTAAGAGACTGGCATAGACAAACCTGGATAGTGTCTGAGCTCTGACATATCCTAGCTATGTAATTTTTGTAAATGTACTTTCCGTATCTCTAAAAGGGGATATTCATCTTTTGTAAAGATTTAATGAAATAATATAAGGTACACATTAGTGTGTGGCACAAAGTTCATGCTTATAATCTATTCATTTCCCTTCTTCTTCCACCAACCTACCTAGCAAATCCCACGGAAACCACTCTATTCCCAGTAAGAGGTGGTGGTATATGAAATCTTCAGGACAAGTCCCTTTAACAGTTGCCCCTTAAAGAGCTTATAGAAATAAAGATGAAAAACAGGGTTTTTATTTTATTTTATTGTTAGTTTTTTGTTTGTTTGTTTTTTGGCATTGCCTCTGACAGCAAACTCACGGGACCACATAGAATAGATGACTGACCAGTATCAGTCATATTTCTTGCTGCCCTAGTTCTCATGTGCCTGTCCTGCTATCTCCCCCGCACTGCCCATGGCGAGAGCAGAAGGGGGGATGTATGGAGAGGACAAGAATGCTGCTCCCCCCTACCCAGGGCACCCACTTATGTGAAAAAAGACGGGAGATAGCTAGGAGTGGGTCCCTCTCTGCCTTCAGGAACCTGCCCAGCCTTCCTGTCCGAATCCCTGAAGCAGCCTCCTTGCCTTGCTTGGTTCTGACCTTCAGGAAGGAGACCCACAGCCACTGCCTGCTGAGAGCACTAGGCAGATGCC
>NW_005319515.1:0-1146 GCF_000412655.1 Myotis brandtii
GGACTTAATCATCCCATCCCACCAAGGGTAAGCTTGTAGTTGCTAAAACGATAAATGGCACAGTCATTTCATCTCAGATAAACCTCGGTAAACCACAACATTATTGCTACCTTGTACTTGGCATATTGGTTAAAGGATCAGTCACATGGTTTCATCGCTAAACCTTCTCTAGTATGCCTGGGCTGCCTGTTTTCTGCGAATGGGGCTGTGGCCAAACCCACTTGATATTCAAACAAGGCTCGATATCATTTGTTCCTCTCTTACCATCCAAACCTTGAGGTTTTCGTTGTCAGCAAGTTTCATCAACTCAGGAATATGCAGCCCTGGTGGCTGGAAAGTTCCAGCTAATGAAGCACCCAGTGACTGGAATGCACTCTGTAGGTATGGAAAGCAGACAGACAGGGAGAATTGTACTCTTAAACAATACTGGCGGGAGCATGCGAGCAGTTTGGTAAAACTGGGCAAAAGTACAAATCTACAAACATTTAGACACAGGGCATTCCTCTTTGAAGAATTTTCCTCACATATGATCCACACATGTGTGGAATCATGCATGTATTACTAGCATTGTTTTTAAGAACAACGTTGGAAGCAATGAAAATGTCCATCAATGTTGGGCAGGTTAAATAAAACAGGAGAGAGTTCCATAGTCTCTTATCCAGAACCCTTGGGGCCAGTTTTGATTTAGAAGGTAGATTTTCCCTTTTTATTTTAGTAAAGTTGTACAGCCATGTATAATATATGCTCCCACCTCCAGCAGACCCTAAGCTACACCCTGGAATCAAATATACTTGCGCTTCTGAAGCAAACACCATGAGCGCTAAGTTGGGTCACCGAAAACTATGGTGGATATATTCACAGACGTTCAAGTCAGTTTTGCTGCCAAATAAGTTTGGGTTTCAAAATTGGGGGGAAACTACGTTTTGGGAGCTTTGGGGATTTGGGAATTACACATAAGTATTGTGAAATATTTATACAAGGGAAAATTGTGAAACCAGCTAAAATAAGTGAGGCATCTCCATGACTGATATTAAAGTTCTCCAAGATATATTATATATTGTAAAATGAAAATGGTAATGTCAGGCAGTGTATCTAGGAAGCCATTATTGGTGCTTCACACACACACACACACACACACACACACAC
>NW_005319516.1:0-1146 GCF_000412655.1 Myotis brandtii
ACCAAGTGCATGTGTACATGGGATTATTCTCTAAGGAAAGCCGCATATCCCTGATCAGACACTTAAAGGTTGTCTAAACCCAAAATAGATTAAGAGATGATGGCCTAGAAGACTGGAAGCTACACAGAAGACGCCTTCTCAATCCTTGTGACTTCAGGTGATCAGATACAAATATTGTATCTGCATGAGCTACTATGAAAAATACAAATATTGATGCTCCTCAATAATCCCTGTATCACAGGGGTTTTGTGCTGATTAAATGGGTTAATCTATGCAATACGCTTATAGCAGCGCCTGGCACTCAATAATGGGTTGCTATAGTCACTGTTGTTTTTGCTTATAGAGTTGTGGATAAAAGGAAAGGCTG
The DNA here is from genome assembly GCF_000412655.1 of Myotis brandtii. Lineage (NCBI taxonomy): Eukaryota > Metazoa > Chordata > Mammalia > Chiroptera > Vespertilionidae > Myotis > Myotis brandtii. The sequence goes on from NW_005319516.1 coordinate 368, forward strand.
AGTCAGTAGCTTGAGGACTTTGGCATTGAGAACGCTTCTTTTCTTCCCCCAACAATACAGCTCCGACTCTTGCAAATAAGCCACGGGTACATGAATCTAGGTAGTCTCAAGTGTTCTACTTGTCTTGACTTCTTAACAATTGCAGTGATTGTTGCTTCAACTGCTCTGCTATCAAAGAGCCTCAAATCAGCTCCAAGAGTAGGAAGAGCTCAGAGACTTCTAGCCAATACAGCGGCTGAGCTGACATCAGAGCCTCCTCAGCACTCTGAACACATAATTCTGGATACAATATAACATCAAAAGCTTCAAATGCATTGCTTGGATCAAAAACAAAAATGAAGGAAAAGAGAAGCCCCGGTGTCAGAAATGACAAGCAAACTAAATGAGCCTAATGGTCCACGTGCTGTCAAAACTGCACATACCTAGAGAATCATAATAGCAATGCCTGAAGAAGAGCTGCATCCACAGGATGGGAGCTGGTACAACCCAAAGCAGGGAACCCTCAAGGGCCTTCCACTCGTGTAAGGGGCTCTAGAAAGCTCTCCTCACTTGCTTAAGCACATGGCATGCAAGTGAGTTGACCACCCCAGACCACAGGTGGTAAAAGATTCCCTGGGAGAAAGGTAAATATCAAGGCTTTGCCATGGAGCTTCTTCAATCTTGGCACCCTGGGAATCCCAAAGAAAAAAATGTCCACTGAAGATGAGCTCACATTTAAAAATTATAAAACCTGTAAGGAAACCAAGCCCCTAGAGCAGTGATGGCGAACCTATGACACG
>NW_005319517.1:0-1146 GCF_000412655.1 Myotis brandtii
TTAAAATGTGGATCCTGAGGCTGATAGTGTAGGCTGGGAGCCTGGGTTCTGAAGTTGGGCAAGTTTGGGTTTGAATAGCTTCCTGTGTGGCCTTCAGCAAACCACTCACCCTCTCTGAGCCTCGGTTTTCTCATCTGTAAAATGGTAGTAACATCAAAAACACCCATGTTCATACAAGTCCTTTGGTTCTGTCACTGGGAGTGTCTCTTTGGCTTCTTTCTAATATTGGGTAACATCTAGTAATTTGTAGTGTCTAATATCTTTCCAATTATCCTTCTCAGTACCCCAGCTTCCTGCCCCGTCTTCTTCTTTCTTCCTTTAGGCAGCTCCTACCCCTGCAAGTCCTGTTCATTTCTTATGAGAAGCTCAGCTCTTTGCCTCGCCACACAAAACCGCAATACTTGCCCCATAGCTGACGTTACATTAGGGCCCTTCATGAACGGAGTCCCTGCCGAGCACGGCCACCGGAACCAGTGCCTGGCGGAGCCTGACCTGTCCTTGAACCTGATCCCTTTCCCGGCCGAGGTGCTTTCCTCACCAGCATCTGCGTGGACGAGGCGTCCCGTGGGGATTCATCCTGTTCTGACAGAAATGTCTAAAGTTTAGAACTACACCCTCCAGGCCAACATGAAAAACAGCTTTTTATAATGAAAACGGTTAAGTTCTCAAAAAGTTTAACACAGCATTTTAACAACCTACATGATCTGTATGTAGCAGCAACCAGGATTAATTACAAAATTGCGTATTTGAATAGTAAAAAATGCGAACTGTGCCTCTTCAGAAAGAAACCTACAGGAAAAAAGAACATTTCTTCAAAACCCCACAAATAAAATATTAATGGAACTATAACATAAGCTCCACAGGGCAGGGGTTCTGTTTGGTCTGTGCTCTGCTACAGCCCCAGTGCCTAGAACAGGGTGGACACGTAGGAGGTGTCAATAAATACATGGCGAATGACTGTTCTGACAATGAAATCTGATTAGAAACTGAAGAAATTAGAAGTGCCCCCAACAGGCAATGGCTCACACAGAAAGTAAAAAGCTAGATAAAATGTGGCATTTTAAAATGACCCTGAAACAAAATGAATTAAACTAATAGTTCTTTTCAGTTTACAGCTGGTTATTATTGGTTTAAAAACTAGCCAAA
>NW_005319518.1:0-1146 GCF_000412655.1 Myotis brandtii
TGGTCTGAAGCTGTCAACGGGGTGCACTGGCTCTATCTGCAGATGGCTGCTACTTGTGCTGGACTTGGAGTTGCCTGGGAGAGATCAATTTGTGAACTGGGACTAGCTGCTGCTAGAGCCAGACTCAGGGCCACTTAGCAAGATGGATGGTGTAGACAGAGTCCAGATGCTGCTTATTTGAGAGTTTTTAGGGAAATCTGAAACTGAAAACAACTCGGTTGGGCCTACAAGTTGGGTGGGGTGAAATCTCAGGGAATCACCATGTCAGGATGAACAGTGTTAGGGTGATGGAGACTCAGATATGTTGCTCACCTGCCAGCTCTGTGGGGAGATGGATCAGAAAAGAACAATGTACTCTTTCAGCACTTCTGTTTAGGAGAAAATTACCCCTTCTGCCCTAGTCCTGAAGTCAGGTAATTCAGTTCCTCCCATATGTTCCTGATGCCATTTGGGCTGCTGCCCCAGTTCTGGGATTAGAGTGAGTGAGTCTATGTAAGTCTTAGTGTGGGCCCTTTAAGAGGAATACCTGGGACTCCAGAAGCCCTCTTTCTCACCAGCCACAATCTCCACTGGTTCTTACAGCCAGAAGTTATGGTGATTTCTCTTCCTGGTACTGGGACCCTGAGCTTAGAGTTTTGATGTGGGGCCAGGACCTGTTGCTCCTTAAAGGGGACCTCCACAGCTGAGACATCCTTCCTTATTTTTAACTGCCACATGTGGGGGTGGGGCTAGTCCATGCTGAATCTCAAACCCTCCTACCAGTCTTGATGTGGTTTCTTCTCTATACCTTTAGTTATAGGACCTCTGTTGTGCTACATTTCAGATGTTCTGAATGATGAATGTTCTGTAATTTAGTTGTATTTTTGATGTAATTGTGAGAGGTTTTGAGTACCTCATTTACCTATGCCACTGTCTTGACTATAACTTCTCAGGAGTATTTTTCTCATTATTAAGGTATTTAATAATAATTTCATTCATTTAATTTATATTTATTTTAAAGTTGTGTAGTGTATATCCCCATGGAAGCAGATGGTGGGACAGAGTTAAGAGTGCAAGATATTTATTGGTAAAAGACAGTGGAAGGAAGCATATTTGTCAATCAGAAGCTTTCAAAATGCCATGTAGATCTGATATCTGTAAAAAAAA
>NW_005319519.1:0-1146 GCF_000412655.1 Myotis brandtii
ACAGAGGGTATATGGTGCTATTGACAAACAGGAATGCATGTGTTCCCATAAATCCACAGATGTGTGCATCTAATAAGGGTGGCTCTTTCTCTCTGTAAATGTGATTTTGGTACAAATAGAAAAGAAAATATGCAAAACCTGAATAGAATAAATAGAAAGAAAAATGCTCCTAGTCATATCGGTGGTAAAATAAAGACCAAGCCTGAGTCTTAAAAGCAGCCAGCAGTTGAAAAGACAAAATACCTTCAAAGGAGTAACAAAGTCCAAAGACAATGAGAGGACATATTTAACATGTCAAGTAAAATAACTGCCAATCCAGAATTTATAGCAATAAAAAACTCATAAGAATGAAGGGGAGTTAGAATATTTGTGAAAAAAAATAAAAACTGAAGAATTAAACATGGGCAGACTCAAAATGTTCAGAGATTCAAAGAGGAATACAGAACAATTTTTAAAAGTTAGTAGGTCAGGAGAGGGTAAAAGACAATATTTAATATTCTAAACCAATTTCAAAGATAACCACTGAAAGAATAATAGTGGGGTATATAATTCCCAAACTAATAGAAAGAGTAAAATATAATAATAAAAAGTCAATTAATCAAAAGGATGGCCAAAGAAGGGAGGGGAGGGGGAAGTAAAATAGAAATATCTGAAAGGTTACACAAATAGAAAGGTCTTAGATGGTAGATAAGAAAGCATATATGAAAACAGTTAAACATAATTGAATCACATGAACTTTAAAAGACTCTCATCTTGTATAAGTTCACATTAAAAATAAATTGATTAAGATATTTTACAGCCTAAGATTTCTAAAGAATATGTAAAACATAAGGATAATGAAAATGTTAATGTAAAGAAATAGAAAATGAAAAGATTCACCATGAACATATTTTAAAAAAATTGTCATCTATTTTGAAAATAAAAACTACATATCTGTTACACACACATACACACACATACAGTTTTAACTAATGACAATAAAAATGTAACAGAATTTGTGGGGTGCTGCTAACCCCTTAATCAATGGAAATTTATAGTTTTATGCATATTATAGCAAAAGAACAAAGACTGAAAAGCAGTGTTAAAAATGTCAACAAGTTAGAAACAAATATTAAACATCAAGAAAATGGAAGGAGCCCTAACCAG
>NW_005319520.1:0-1146 GCF_000412655.1 Myotis brandtii
TTTTTTTGCTCTAAGACTGATTTCTTATGTCATAATCTCTGAAAGTCACATCCTAAAAAATGTGAGAAGTGGCATCTTCTATTTGTGTTTCTTTCCTTCCCAATCCTCACCAGGGCTTCCTCCATCCCCCAAAGGGACCTGGAGGCATTGTGTAATTTACTAGTAGTTTTGCTTCTATTGGAAATCTACTTAGATCTTTCACTTACACTAAGGATAAATGCATGTTAACAACTTAAAGTATTTCTTTTCCATCTAATGATGGAATGGCAGGCATCAGCCAGCAGGTAGCAAATCATTTGCAGGAGGCATAAAGGTCCTAATATCACTGCAGTTCTAAAAGTCTGTTTTCCCAAAATTGTTCCCCTTTTCCCTCACCCGCAATTGGCATATGAGGAAATGAAGGCTCAGAGGGGGGCTTTCAACCTGACTGTCAGTAGTGTGCAGACCTGGGCCAGAATTCAGGTCTCAGGGCCCTCCGCTGGGAAATCACATGGAGGCTGAGTCACACGAAGCCTACCACCCTGGAATGTTCAGATTCCCGGCACAGGGTGATACAGGGTGTTGGAACATTCCAAAGGAAACCAATGCAAGATGAGCAGAGAGACTGAGACCCGTTAACAACACACTCACAGTACATGAGTGAGGGTGCCTGGAAACTTCCCAGGAGTGGTGACTGCCCAGCGCAGAGGACACTGAAAGGAAATTTGGACTCCCAGGGTCCCCTGGATGGAAGGAAGTGCTGGCATTGCCTCCGGGCTGTGCTGCTTTGAGTTCTCCATGCTTCCAAAAAGAGTTGGCCCAAGGTGACTCAGATTTCCTGAGAATCCTCTTATCTCAGCCAGCACAGACAGCTGTGCCTTCTCCTGTCTGAGATGTCATCCATTCAGGGCCATTTCCTCCCTCAGCCAGATCGATGGGCCCTCATGCTCTGCAGGGCGGGTCCCAGGACCAACCCCATGACGAAAGCTCTGATGACTGTCTCTAGGATTTCTGTTTGCTTCCTCTTCCCTATCCTCCTCCCTGTACTCAGAGGAAGAGTTGACTCATTCTCTCCTTGACTTTCTTGCCTGCAAGAGGAACAACGCCGTTGCTATAGTGATCGTTTTTCCAAAATTAAATCAGGTCAAGAGGCCTGGATGGAGAGAG
>NW_005319521.1:0-1146 GCF_000412655.1 Myotis brandtii
CCCGGGAGACCTCAGACAAGCTGCCCTCCCCTCTGTGGTCTCATCTGTAAAATGAGTCCCTGAAAATGCATCCATCTCAGGCCCATTCCAAGGCTCGGTTTTTGTCACTGGTGTCCGGAGGGAGGAGAGGCCGGAAGGCTGAGGAGTCAGCAGAGTTGAGTCCATTTCTATGACCCCCTTGGGGTGGGAGCACCAGCCAGCAAGATCGCTTTGCCACTGCCTTCGGCGAGGGAGGACTGCGGGGCCCAGAGTTCCCCCTGCCACATATGGTCTGTGGATTTAGGTGTCAAAAACCGGAGAATTAGAAATGGTAATTTTCCGTCATTATGGCTGAAACGCGATCTGTCACAACAACTGGAACATGTCTCCTCGCTATCGAAAATAATGTTCGTGATTAGGAATCATTACATACGTCAAGCCGAGTCCATTAAGTTGTAGGGAGAAATTAGCCTTGACGGGTGAAATCAAACTACAAATATACAGGCCTCGCCTTCAGGAGGCCGAGCTTCGGCCCCAGGGAGGAGGCCAGCCAAAGCCGGGTGTTTTCTTAATACGGAACCGCCCAGAGAATTAATTCCCCCTTTCTCACTCCCCCTGGGGTCCCTCCTCCCTTCTCCACAGCCAAGCCCCCGCCCTAGGAGTGGGAGTGGGGCCCGGAGGTGTCCCAGGCAAGTAGCTGGAAACTTTGAAGTCCTTCAGGCCCAGGGGCGATTTCCCTGCTCGCCACTTGCAAGCTGTGTGACCCTGCCCTAGTCACTTGACCCTCCTGAACTTTGCTCCCTCGTCTATAAAGGAGAGATAATCCCATCCACTTTGTGGGGTTCTCCGGGGGATTAAATGAGATCAAATACGGTCAGTGCAGAGCACTAGCGGATTTTGGAACCTGTGAGACCCGTTTCCCTTCCAGGAGCTCCTGTCTCTGCCCTGGGGACTCTGCGAAGGGTCTGCAGTGTGTGTGTTTGTGGCACAGGGGGGAGGGGGGAAATGGTGCTGAGAAACTCTTGCCAATGAAGCCCTGAAAATGGAAGCCAGAATCTCTGAAAATCAGGGAGGGGTGAGCTCTGAGCCATCCATGTGCCTTCGTTGGACCTTGTTCCCCCTCCTCTCAATGAAAAGGTGTGAAAAGGGGCACTGAGTTCTCCATCC
>NW_005319522.1:0-1146 GCF_000412655.1 Myotis brandtii
GAGAGAGAGAGAGAGAGAGAGAGAGAGAGACAGGTGGCTAAGCAATCTCTAGCTGATGAAAAGCAAAATGGCCTCTGGTAAGGAAATATGAGTTAAGATTAAACCAAGGGCAGGGGTTGAGAGAATGTTTTCAGAGGCAGATAACCAACATGGATTAGGGAGGGGTCAGCTGGCCTGAAATGACAGAAAGCTTCAGACCACATGATGGGGTAGATGGAGGTCAATGGGCAAAGGACAGTAAGGAATTGCTCATAAACCGGGTATATGAAAGCTTCCCAAAATGAAATTATGGAATAAAAAATGAGGAAACTAGTTTTGTCAGTAGGAAAAGAATAAAACCTCCAGGGACTAGAAGGACTACACTATAAAAGGGTGAGAATCAGGAACAACAGCCATAGAAAGGAATGGCGTTCTGATTCGTGCCACTCCATGGATGCAACCTGCAAACATTACGCTACGTGGAAGAAGCCACAATGAAAGACCACATAGATACATGACTCCATTTGTAGGAAATGCCCAGAATAGGCCAAGTTTTAGAGACAGAAAGTAAATTGGTGGCGACTGGGTCTGGGAGGTGGTGGAATGGAATAGGAAATGATTGTTAATAGAGACAGCTACTTATGGGGAAGACCAACATTTTCTAAAATTAGATTATGGTGATGGTAGCACAGCCTATGAAAATATTAAACTTTCAATTGCATACTTTAAATGGGTGAATTGCATAGCATGGGGATTATATCTTAGTAGAGCTGTTAAAAATTGGGGCATAAAGAGGGGCGTCTTAATGGGCAGCAATAAAAGTAAAGTTTTATTTTTCATATTAGGAAATAAATAGATATTGAAAATGGATGAATTCTAAAATAGTGATGAAAGATTAGTAGGAAACAGAGAAGTAACTATTAGGAGGACTAAATTCAGAAACAGGCAGAAGTGAAGTGTCTGGGATGGGCAATGGGGCATGGGAAGCGTTGAAGCCAGGAACTATTGCTTTTCATTTTAAATTCTTTATTATTGATATTTAAAAATATTTAAAAATTTTACCTAAAATTTTTAGGATATTACAAAAATAACATTAGATTAGTGAATAAGATCATTCTTTTCCTTACACAGATTTTGTCTGTCATTTTGGGCCAAGTTAGCTTCATC
>NW_005319523.1:0-1146 GCF_000412655.1 Myotis brandtii
AAGCAGGGCCTGTCCTGGAATCTCAGCCACAGGAGCTCATTCGCTGTGCTGTCGCCACAGCATGTCTATTCCACTGATCAACAATGACTTGATGTTTGCAGCCTCCATAAAACAGTCCAAGTGTCCTGGGTGTGAACAAAGAAGCAAACATGTGGTTATCTACTCGAGTCCTGACTCAGCAGCTCTGCAGACACAGTAGGAACTGTCAACCATGGCGCTGTTCAGGTACTTTCCACCGGGAAAGGAGAATAAATCAGTCAACCTCTTCAGCCAGCCGGGCACGTTTCCTCTTGGCTGCCCAGACACATACTCCTCCACACCCTTCACTGACCACACGCACACCCTTCTTCCCATCCATATACCTAGTGATATCAGCACCACCAAGCTTCTTCTAATGGGAGAGAATGCAAAGTCACATCTTACTTAAGGGCTGTGGATGATGTATCTTACTAGAGGACAATTTTAATATTCTTTAATTCATATTATTTTTAAAAACCTGAAACATAATGTATATTGAAAAGTGCACATCTTGTAAGTACTGTTACACAGCTTGATAGATTACCACCAATTAGACATACTTATTTATCTAGCAAAAGGAGCTCAAGAATAGAACATGATTATCATGCCAGAAGACTTCTCATGTTCCCTTCCTGTTATTTTCTCCAAGAGGAATCACTATTCTAATAGCAAAATGATGTAATTTAATCAACTTTTGCAGTTTACAAAAATGTGGACATGTAGTATATACCTATATTAGTTTGTTAGTGCTGTTGTAATGAACTACCACCCATTGGGTGGGTTCACAAAAAGTAATTTAATTTCTCACTATTCTGGAGGCTAGAAGTTCAAGATTAAGGTGCTGGCAGTGTTGGCTTATTTTGAAGATTCTCTCTTTGGCTCACAGATGGCCCTCTTCCCCCTGCGTCTTCACATGGTCTTCCCTGCATGTGTGTCTGTGTCAGACCCTCCTCTTCTTAGACAGACACCAGCCATATTTCGATTAGCGATCACACTAGTGGCCTTGTTTTAACTTAATTACCTCCTTAAAGATCCTATTTCCAATACAGTTACATTCTGGGGTCTGGAGATATGAATTGAGAGGAGGCAAAATTCATCTCCAAATAATACCCTATTTTTGTCCTGACT